>NW_022196905.1:81467819-81486711 GCF_008632895.1 Mastomys coucha
GTGACTAGGCTTTATTAATAACGTTGAGTTGCTTGGTAGACAAACAGGCCAAAGGGTTTGACCTAATGGCTACAGACAGCATGGGATGTCCAGAGTCTTCATGTACCATTCCTCCCCACAGTGTAGGGCAGCATCTCTCCAGATCAAAGTCCGCGGGGAAAATTGGGAAGGGGAACGGAGAATTTTCTAGGCCTCAGTACTTGGTTTGTGTGTGGGGGTGGGGTGGAGGGGAATTCTAGTTTCTCTGTGAGATTTGGAAAGAGAGGACTTCGGGTTTCTATGGAGGATATGGGACTTGGGTTACAGATCAGTGGGAGCCAATGGGTTGGAAGGACAGAAAACTGGATGCTGCCCATCCAGTTTCCTCCAGTTCAAACTACTAAACATACCAAAGCCCATACTTGAGGACCTTAATCAAGAACATATCATATGTCACTCCTTTTGATATTTGAGTGATTTGTCATGATTTTAAAAGCATTCTGTGGTTGAACAAAGTAGACTAACATGGCTATTCCCTGTTCTGAAATGTAAGAGGTCAAGCTCTGTCCAAGACTTCAAATAACTTGTCTTGATAGCAATGCTAATTTCTAAAATTTTCTGTCTTTTTAATATGTTCTGTCAAGCAGGCTTCCTCATCTAGAACTTCTCATGTCCCTCCCCAGAACTCTCAGATTAACTATCACCAACAAACTACTTTACATATTCAGTTTCTCCTATGGACATTCTAGTTGTCTTCTTTATGTTTTATTATTATTTTTTAATCACTGTGTGCATGACGCATGTGTACAATATGTGTGCGCATGTGTGTGCAAAATGTCTATGATGTCTGGGACATATGTGTGTATATGTATGTATATGTATGATGTGTGCATGCATGGATGTGTACCATGTATATGCATGTGTATATATGATATATGTATGCATGTACATGTATTATATGTATGTATATGCATGTATATGTAAAATGTGTGTATGTGTGTGTGTGTGTGTGTGTAGTGTATGGTTATGTATAGTCCACACTGTGTATGTAGAGGTCAGAGCACCATCTCAAGTGTAGGTCTTGAGATAGTCACTGTTTTACTGCCATATACATTTAGGCTACCTGGCCCATGAGTTTCTGGACGTTTCTTTACCTCTGCCTCCCATCTGACTATAGGAGTGCTGAGATTACAGGTATGTACACTCATGTTGGACTTGCATGGGCTCTGGGGTTGAAACATGAGTCCTCATGTTTGTGTGGCTAGTATCCTGGCACTGAACCATCATCCATCTTCCAGCTCTCTTCTTACTCTAACTGAAAACTGCTCCGAGATGTGCTTTCTCTGTGAGTCATCCTCACCCAGACCCTGCGAACCTGCTTTGTGGTAAAGTTCTTCCTCACTATCCTTAACGCCTTCTCCCTCTTTCATTCCCACCCTCCCACATGAACTCATTGTTTTTCCCTTCCTAGGGTGTTGCTCAGTTCTATTTTTTTCTGTAGTGTGCCCCCGATTTGTGCTCCACAATACAGAGAGAGAAATCTTTTGACTTATTCCATTTCCATGCTTAATATTCTCTCATAGCCTCCTATAGCTTTCAAGGATAAAGTTCAAACTCTTTCATTTGGCACAAGAGACCTTCTGCAACCCCATTTGTCTCTGTAGTTTTGACATTATTGTTTTCTAATGTGAAGCATGAGACACATTGATTCTGTGTGATTCTCTGCAGGTTCTCAGTGCAGTCCCACCCTAGCAGTCTTACACACTGTACCAGCCCTCCTAACACTCACAACGTTCACCCTCCCATCTATCTCAACATCTCCTGCTTTGAACCCTGTGCTTTTGAGAACAAGGTTCATAGCTTAGGATGGATACATTTGTTGACTCAGGGACTAAAGAAAAAGTAATCTATGCTGTCCAGCTAATAGATCTTAGAGGAAGATGTCTGAGTTCTTTCTCCTCCTCAGAAGTGGAGTTAGTTTCTGTTGACTAGTTTCTTTTCTTTCTACCCAGTCCCAGAAAGTTTCATGGTATATGTGGTTGGCTGGTGTTGGTGGTGGGGAAAGGAAAACGGTCTGCATCTGTGTTTTGTGTGTTTGGGGACATAAAGGCTATGTATGGGGAGTGGGGGAGAGATTAAAAAACCCAGGATGCCCCCAAAAACCCAGCTCTCAGGAACTATGAAAATAGAACTGCTGGACTAGCTGTAGAACAAACTCCCACGACTGCCTGTCCTGGAACGTCCTCTGGGCTCAGATTAGTGTACCCTAGGATTCGTCACCCTAGTTTCTCTCTGCGTACTCTCTTGGCAAGCCATGAAATTAACAGGAGCTTCTTATTATCATTAAATCTAATCAACCAAATTCACCATTCCCAGAAATAACCCTTGGAGATTGGACATGGGCTAACCAGTTGATGAGGATAATGCACCTCATGATCAGATGGGCTGAAGAATTAACTAGTGGAGGTGTCTTTCATGCCCTTTCTTACCTTTGCCTGGAATGTCCTCTCCTTGTTTTTCTGCTTGGCAAACACCGATTTGTTCCCTTACACTTGGCTGAGTTACCCCAGTTGACACCTGCATTTCTCTGCAGTGTGATACCTCACAGCATGGACTGAACAGGACCATTTTAATATTCACAAGCCTTCATATACTATTGCATTCTTTAAGAACAAGGACTATTGGTTTTATGTTTTTTACATTCATCCCTAACACTATGCTTAAAACACAGTTGAAGCCAATTAATATTACTTAAAGCTTTAAACTGGAGAATAGAACAAAACAAAAGAATATGTGTTTGGCTTGTCCAGAGAAACCACTTTCATACACAGCAACTATATTCCTTTTAAAATTAAAATAACAGCCTTTGAAATACATAGAAGCCTAAAACCTTAAATTTTAATTTTCTGTAATTTTTACAACTGCCCCACATTAGTTCCGTTGCTAAGAATTTAAATACTTGTCTTTGGATCTATAGAAACTTGAGGATCGATCGTAAATATTTATGTCCAGCTTAAACGTTTAACTTTATATCAAATCAATAATCATAACACATGAAGCACTTCTAAGGAATCAAACACTCCCTTGAGGCATAGCAGTTTCAAGGACAGGATGAACATTTGAGATTAGAAAAGGAAGTTCAATTTAGTGAACCATTTAGCCTTGAAGAAGCTATGTACCCTGTGTGAGTGAGCAGTTTATACTGAAGCCAGATTTTATTTGTATAGGATGACACCCCCTCCCCCAGCTCGCAAGTCTAAAACCTTGCATTATAAAGATTGATGAATCTGTTACTACAATCTGTAAGGCCTATATTTACCTAGTTTATGAGGTAAGGGGTAATTAGCAGCCAGGATAAAAGCATGACTAAATATTATCAAATGTTTCTCTGAGTGAATGTCATTAATCTTTTTGAATCTCTGGCTTGATCCCTGGGGGCTGTGGCTACAGGCTCTTCATCTCTGTTCCCCACTGCTCTTACAGGAATAGCACTGCTCTTACAGGAATAAGGTAAAAGGAACCTTAGAAAACTGAAATCAGAATTTTTCAAGGTTCCTCTAAATTAAACTAGATGGGGCCTGAGGATGTCTCTGTACTTTGAGTTCTTACAGGAGAAAATGCAACCCAACTTAGTAAATAAACTCATAAAGAGCCTAATTTCAGAATGTCCTTTTGCAACCAATAGCTGAGTGTCCTCAGAACACTGTGTGAGAAACAAACATGTTTGTCTTTCTACAATGTCAGAACTGATGGAGTAACAGTAAATCTCATGACACTACAGCTCACTCTTATCAACTTGCCCGCTTCTCTTGCTGTCCTGGATTGCCTTGTCTAAGGCAAACACAGATCCTTTTCATTCAAATCTTAATTACTAGCTTACTAACAGTAATTCCAAGATCACACATTACACATATGTATATGATGTATGTGTGTACAAGCAGGTTATAAAATGGCTACACAGGATTATAGCGGCGAGGAGCTTCAAAGATGCCCGGGTGGCCAAAGTTGGGAAACAAATAGTGTTCTAGGAGAGGTTCTGTGTGCAAACTAAGCTGCAGAAGAAGCTAGAGAAGTCCTTGTGGCTACAGACCAGAGTGTCAGGCTGTAAGTCAGAATTAAGCCTTGGGAACGTGTTGAAACAAAGGATAAGGACAGTCCTCAGTGGAAAAAAAAAAAAAAAAAAAAACATGGCCAGATACATGGCAGGTTCAGACAGGTGTCTCAGAGATGGATAGTAGGCAACTGGAATAGACTCTATTAACTATAGGCACTAGGCAACTGGAGTAAGTCCTGTTAACTATAGATGGACACTAGTCAACTGGAGTAGGCCCTACTATCTATAGGGACCAAGCAAAGCTAAAGCCCCTGAGAATCCCCTGTCTGTTGATCCTTTGATACACACACTGAGTGGCCAGATGGCAGGTGGGTAATACTGTTGCTATCCCTGTTTTGGTTTCTGAGCTCAATAGGTATACCATTTGTGTGTCTGGTAAGTTCTCAGACTTATAATTCTGACATGACTTTAAATCATTTTTTTCAGTATGTGCATGTGGGTGGTGCCTGGCATATGATGTTATTAATGTGTCTATCCAGGTGTGCCAACATCTTCCACCCTGGAAGTGGAGTCTAAAGCTACTTGCTTAGTGGAGTCACTAAGACTCAGTTTGGGATAACCACTGTTTTGCACAGTAACTAGGACAAGATCCAGTGCTGGGAGCCAGCCCTAGCAGGGGTAAGGTACTGAGGTGAGACATAGCATGGGACAAAGGACAAAGGCTAATAACCTCTTGCCTTAACTCTCTCTTACTGATCCAGAGGC
Source organism: Mastomys coucha (assembly GCF_008632895.1). Classification (NCBI taxonomy): domain Eukaryota; kingdom Metazoa; phylum Chordata; class Mammalia; order Rodentia; family Muridae; genus Mastomys; species Mastomys coucha. Next base: position 81,472,618 of record NW_022196905.1, read on the forward strand.
CAGAAGCTTGGATGGCTTCTGGCATTTTAACTCTTACTGTTCTGGGGTCAAGAGCTGATAACTTTGGGCCATTTCACAGAGAAAAAAAAAAGAAAGAAAGTCAGGGACACACATACAATAGTTGGGCCCAACCACCTGTTTCATCAATTTCACAAGTGTACATGCATATATATATATACATATATATATGCATATATATATGCATATACCTATTATGTATATATGCACATACATATAGATAGACAAACATATAGACATATAGACATACCGTGCATACATATAGACACATACACACACACATTTCATGGATGGAGCAAAGCCCCAAAAGCCACACTTTATTTCTTCTCTCTGGCAATTTATACCTTCTAGAAAAAGTTCTTTATAAAAATTACCTCATGGATAAAATGTTACACAAAAGGAGAGCTACAGAAGGATGTTGATAGTAGGTTCAAAGCAGTGTTTCGTTCTTTAAGCTCATTATAAGTTCAAAGCAACAGTTTCCAATGGTCTTGGTGTAGCATGGTGTGTACCTGTGGCTTTATCCTTAGACCTGACCTAGAATGAATGTTTTTTCCTTCATCACAAATCTGTCCCAAGCCTGTTTCTCTTCTTAGGGCAATTTATGAAAGCTGATTGTACTCCTTATTCTTCAGCCTTTACTTACTATTCTGTGAGGAGGGATCACATTCTATTCTTGATCCCTTATTGCATCTTTCTGGCAAAATAACTAAGACCATCTCAAACTTTCTTCTTGAAATTATTTGAATCAAAGCTGGAATGCTATACACTAATTAATTCATCTTATAGTATTACTTCATGAAAGTTTATCTTCATGTTGATCTGCAAGAAATTTGCTCAATAAGGTGTTCTGATGCCCAGGAATCATTAGGCTAATGATTATTAATCCATAGTGACTGGAAAGGCATATAAGCAGCAAGAAGGAATCCTGGAATGTCATCTCTAAGGACCCTCCCTGTATTCTCAGAGCTTACCCATCATAGCCATGCAAAATAGTGGGCTATCTCCAGAAAATTCTCTTGCTTGCCATAGTCTTTTCTAGTTGGCTTCTGACAACACAGATTGATTTCAAATTTGAGCTTGTTCATTACAGTAGCTAAATTTCAGTCAGTGACAAGTGCCTAATCAATGTGAACATCTGTAATAGTGTTCATATTGAACTTCATTGGCTGACTGAACTTGCTAAAAGCTACACGGACAAGTTTTTATTAAGTTCATGTGAGAGACTATGAAGTCTCTGAATTAAGTAGAACTTTTGATTCTGTAGAGAATCAAGACCTGATACTTCAAAGCAAGTGCTGATATGATCTAAAGGAAACTGAAAGGCTTCAGAAGCATGCTTTCTAACATCCTGTCTCTTACTCATCTTTATCTTTCAAGTGTGTTAGAATTCAGAGTTCCTCTTTCTTAAATACAGTTCTCTCATACGACTTCTTGGAAGATCTCATGACAGAACTGAGGGAGAAGAATGCTACATGAAGATGCCAAGAGTTGAAACACAAAGGCTTTCCTGGGCCCTCCCAGGCCTTTAAGTCGAATCACTTTATCCAGCCATCTTTCTACAACAGTGGTTGTTCTTCCTTGAATCTAGGCATGGATGGGCTAGCCAGTTTTCTCTGAATCATTAGGTCTTTGAACTTAAGACTCCTTGACCTGTAATTTTTATTAAATAAATTTGTTATATTTTTATCATATTAACCTTTTAGTAAAGGAATGCTGACTATGACCCTTTTGATGAGTGGGAAAATGTACCGCACCTTTCTGCTCTTATAATCATCTTGCAGGTCCTTCAATTGTTTTTATTATAGTGTGAATTTATATAGTAAGTGTGTTAAGCTTTAGCTCTTGATATTTTCCTGTCTTCAGACCCAACCTTTTGCAAGACTTTTGACTTTTGCAAACTGTCATCTCTATGAGAAACTAACTGCCTGTTGAGAACTCAAGGTCAAGAATTTGAAGTCTTCTGTTTGCCACTCTGTCATTTTGCCAAAATGTGCTATCATTTTGAAGCTCTGTTTTACTTCCTTCAAGATCTGAGTGTAACTGGATGATTATGTTTTCAGCTCTGGGAAAAGTGATCAGAGCCAATATTTTATTACACGGAATATATAATGGTAAGTTCTGTGAAGGAAAAAAATATTACAGATAATCCAAAGAAATGAATCTAGATTTTAGAGCAAACTAAGTTTGAGAGTTGTCTTATTTTTTTCCTGGTATTTTTTCTTCTGTTAACATTAAATTTTACTTGTGCTTCACCCACTGAGGGAAGAAGTTGCTGACAAAAACCATACCTTTGTAAAGGTAAAAGTAAACTTTGCTTCAGATAAATGCTGGTGTAACTGAGATGTAAATGAATAAGCTGAAGTTATCTTCTCAAGGTTTCCTAAATGTTTAAAGAATCAGAACACATAAAAAATCACAGTGCAGGGGCTTGAGAGATGGCTCAGAGGGTAAGAGCACTGACTGCTCTTCCGAAGGTCCTGAGTTCAAATCCCAGCAACCACATGGTGACTCACAATCACCCCTAATAAGATCTGAAGCCCTCTTCTGGGGTGTCTGAAGTCAGCTACATATAATTAAATCTTTAAAAAAAAAGTTACAGTGCAATTAGAACTCAATAAATTTTGAACCCAGTTATAACCAAATTAGATAAAGTTAATTCATACAGATATAGTATTAATGCCATATTCTTCTCAAATAAACAGACTTATCAATAGGAACAATACATAAAAAATATCACAATGAACAGGTTGAGTAAAGAACCAATAGTGTGTAGAAATCTATCTATAATTGTTTTCACATACATCATCAAGTCATTGATTTTTTTCACTTTTAGCAAGCATAAAGCAAAAACATTTGTATTTTGAAACTACTTCACATATACTTTATTGAATTAATTGATAGTCATTGTATTTGATGGGTTTAGTGGTTTAAATAAGAATAGCTCCTCATAGACTCACATATTTGAATGCTTAGGGAGTGGTATTAGGAGGTGTGGCCCTATTGGAGGCCTTGTGTTACTAGGGGTAGACTTTTAGGTTTCATATGCTCAAGCCAGACCCAGTAGCTCACTCTTTCTTCTTCTTGCCCTCCGATCTGGATGTAGAATTCTTAGCTCCCTCCCCAGCATCATGTCTGTATGCATGCTGCCGTGCTTCCCACCATGATGATAATGGACTAAACATCTGAACTGGAAAGTTGTTCCAATTAAATGTTTTCCTTTATAAGAGTTGCTGTGGTCATGCTGACTCTTCACAGTAATAGAAACTGAGACAATAGGCAAAGTAAGTCTTTTTATTTCAAAGATTGATGAAATTTGATCCTTTGAGTTAGGTAACTGCATTGAAGTCTATTTTCTTGAGGCAGAACTGATGTTAAAGATTGGAGAATAGAGTTTACTCATAGCCTCCTCCCAAGATTCCTTCTTACTCTAAAGCTGAAATAAAAGCTGGAATTTAGCTACCAAAGAAACAGAAGAATAATGAAAACTAAGAAAAATAAGAAAAACTTACCTAACAAATGTGTTTGACATTTAACAATATGTAAAATTTTTAACACAAAAGTGTATTTACTTGATTTAATTATAATTCCATCACCTTAGAAACTCAAATATTAAAGAAGCTTTAGGCAGCTATTTATCATGTTATGAACGCCATTTCATTAAGGTTGCCTAGAAACTTTCTTGCTATCGATTTTTTTTATTTTTTTATTTTTTATTTTTTTATTTTTTTATTTTTTTTATTTTTTTGGTTTTTCAAGACAGGGTTTCTCTGTATAGCCCTGGCTGTCCTGGAACTCACTCTGTAGACCAGGCTGGCCTCGAACTCAGAAATTCGCCTGCCTCTGCCTCCCAAGTACTGGGATTAAAGGCATGCGCCACCACGCCCGGCACTATTTTTGATACTTTTATGTGTATAAAATGTAGTACGCTCTTATGCCCCCTTTGTATCCTCTCTTATCCCCCTCCCACCTCAGGTGACCTTCTCCTCCTTCGCAACCAGTTCCCTTCCTACTTTTATTTCTTTCTTTGAGGGCACACGCAGGTCTCATTCAGATAGTCACAGCTGCTGTATCTTCATGATTGATTACAACAGTTATATTACATCCAGAAGACATCCATGTACAGTCTTCCTCTCCACCCTCTGTCTCTTAAAGTTGTCCTACTTTTAAAAATATTAACAGTGCCCATTCTTAGAGAGGATGGTGTAGATGTTGCATTAAAGTTGAGCAACTCAACAATCACTTATTTTCAGCATGCTGAGTGATGCCAGTCTATGATTTAACCATCAGCATCTGTCAAAAGAGTCTGCTTTAATAAAGGCTGAGAGCAGCACCACTGTATGGGCATGAAGATAAATATCAACAAGGTAAATAGCAAATGGAATAATAACATTCAGGAGCTTGGAAAGAGAAGGGAGAGAAGCTACTCTTTAAGGTGTTTAGAGTTTCAGATTGGAATGGAGAAATTTTGGAAGTAGATAGTGGTAGTGTTTGTGCAATAGCCTAAATATGCTTAACATCATTGAATTATATGCCTATAATTGGTTGGAATGGTAAATTCTATATTAAATAATATGTAACAAAATATTAAAGTTTAAAGACATTAATGTTGGACATTTGAAAGTCATCCTCAGGCCATGGTGTCAGATCAACACAGGAATTGATGAGAGATGAAGGAAGTCAAGTCAGAATACTTCCTGCCATAGCTTGGCTTCCATGTCATGTACAAATGCACAGAACTAAGGTTCATCTGCTGAGATATCATTATGCATATTAAGATTTAGCAAATGGGTAAGAAGAATTCAATAACTTATTTTTATATAATTTTAATATTTCATTATATAAAAATCTGTGGGTTTGTTTAAATATTTACATTTTCATTTTAGTCACAAGGTTTGTCAGAATGATCATTCCATTACATTTTTTGCATTTTTTGATAATTTCATATGTAAGTACATTATTTGCATCACTTCTGTCCCTTCAACTTATACCATGCTGCCCTCATGCTCTCTCAGATTCATAATCTTTTAAAATTATTGTTACAAATGTATGTACATATGATAATATACACAAATGTATATATAAGTATAAATACAACCTACTGAGTACTGAAGTTGCTCATATGTGTCAAGGTCTGAGCACATACTATTGACTAACTCACCAGTGCACCTGTCCTTGGAGAATACCAATTCTCTGTGTTTTAATAGCCATTAATTGTCTACAGATCTTTATTTAGCAAGCCCTGTGTGTTGGAAAATGCTAGGCAGAAAGCCAAGCTCAGAAGAGAAGTAATTTGAGCTGTGTTTCTTAGGAATTGTTTGTGAGTTGTTACTTTTACAAATCATTTGATTAGATACATTACTACAAGGAAATTGTAGATCTAGGAACATCATCTGCTCCAAGTTTCATTTTAGGGTTCTTGAATCTGAAGATATCAGCATCTTGACTCACTCATAGCACAGTCTGGTTTATACAAAACAGATATGACTTCCAAGGTTTTCTGACCAAAAGTTGGGAAAACCAAGACAGAATGGTCAGTCTACAAGAGTGGGAGATAGATATGTAGACCAAAATGTGGCCTGTAGTCTTTGCTGAGTCAACAAAGGGCATTTTCTAATGGAAATGCAGTACTTAGATGATTGGCTAGAGTCACAGTAGTGGAGGAAGTCGTCTGGAAAGGGGACAAAAGTAGGGAAGATGTTTAAGATGTTCTTGGGAATGTATTTCAGAGAGCCTGTTCTTTACTAAGAGCATATAGCTGAGAAGAGAAGTTTTAGAGTTGACACAAGAAGGCCTCGTGGAGCTTCCGTTTTTCACGAGTACCCTGGGAATTGGACAGGAGGTCATGAGAATTAGACCAGGAGTGAACTGAGGTACAGGCTTTGTAGGCTGCACCACCCTGTTTTTCCTATTAACAGTGAAACACGTTTCTTAAACCAAGCCAGAGTAGTTAATAGTAGTTTCCTAATAATGTAGTATTCTTTGTCTATAACAGTGGTTCTCAACCTGTGGGTTGTGATCCCTTTGGGGGGAGGGTCACCTATCGGATATCCTCTATATCATATATTTACCTTATGATTCACAACCATAGCAAAATTACAGTTGTAAAATAATTTATAACATAAACTAGCTATGAAGTAATTTTACAGTTGGCGGTCACTACAGAATGAGGAACTTCATTAAAGGGTCACAAACATTAGGAAGGTTGCAAACCACTGCTCTACAAAGTCCTTAGTCCTATAAACAAATGAACACTGCTACCATCTGCTTTAGTTCTCTAGTGTACAAGTCATAGCTGATGGAGCTTATGAGCACATTAGGTGCCTGTGGTCAGCTGCATGGTATTGGACACTTTTCCCAGGTGGTGGTGGTGGTAGTCAACCTTGGGTATCATTCTTCAGGACTTTGTTTTGAGACAGACTTTGACTATGGCAGTAGTTCTGTTACAGTCAAAACAGTGAGACATGACACTCACCAATTAGGAGGTAACAATGGGGCTTAAGGGATCTTGTCAAGTTAAGGTAAAAAAGACAGGGGTGGGGGACTTAAACATGTGGGATGTTAACTTATCCAGAAAGGAAGGGTACACAACCTTGCATTCAAGTAGGGTTAGAAGCCAATCATCTGAAGCTATGACAGAAAATGTATTGGGGTATTCATAGACACTGATTACCATTCTAACGCTGATGGAAGACAATATGCTGGTATAAGACGCTAATTTCTCTCAAATTGTGGATGCTGATATTTCAAAACCAGGCTATCTTGAATAAAGCATCAAAGGTGACTCCAGGCTTCCCAGGGCTACAGCTCAGAGTATATCTCTCAGTCAGATCAGCATTCTCCTTCTCTGCATGAAAAAAGTAGGAAGTCTCCTTTGATTTTTGAAAATCATTTCTTTCAGTTTAATTCAAAGTAGATTTGGAAATATCTGTTTGGATGGAAGGAAAATACCAAGAAGATTCCTCTTCTTGCCTTCTTGCCTTCTTGCCTTCTTGTGACAACAGAGGAAGCGATAGGTGTGGAGATGTAGAACATTCTCTGTGACCCACAGGAAGATTCTAAGAGAAGCACCCTGGTGTGACAGCTATTCCAAAAGGAAGCGTGGTTCTGAGGCACAGTTCTGCCTTCTCTGAATCTTGAATCTCCCAGGATTGTCCTACCTTCACTTTTAGCTTTGTCATCTGTCTGGTATAGCTCTCTTTGGCTGTGTTTCAGATTGATGTTTTAAAAATTGGTCAAATAGAGTGGAGCATGAGTGTGTTAATCTCCAGTTATCACAATAGACAAGGACCTATTTTTTATGGGGTAATGGATCTCTTCTGAAAAGTTTATGGTCATGTAATTACAGGAATGTATAAAAACGGTGAAAGAACAGATATCCTGGCAAACTTACATATTGAAGAATGCAAGAAAACCTGGTTCTAGGATGGTGGCCTCTATGTCTGAAAGGTGCAGATGTAAGCATGCCATGGAGAATTAGAGAAAGGTGAAATGGGAGGAGACTGGCTTCACAGGGCCAAGAAGCACTTCTGGACCAACATTCTTTATTTGGTTCCTATAAACATTTTCATGTGTTTATTATGGAAAGAAATGCAAAGTGGCAAGTGGAACTTGAGGACCAGGTAGGGCAAAGCTACAGATGACTATTAAAATTAGAGTTTGGACTTACTATGAGAGACTAGGCATAGTTTGTGGTGCTTGTGGTCAAATACAATTTCCTCAGGGCTGCTTTTGGTCTCACTCAGTGCCAAAACAAAAAAGGAGCCAAGGTAAAAATGATTAATAATCCTCTCTGTTATGAAATGTCCTTTTCCTTTGATTGCTCTTAGTCAGCCTTAGGATATTCTGTTCATCTCTAAAGCTACCCTGTTTGGGGTGGTTCATTCTTAGACGTTCTCCTATTCTTTTTCATACAGACAATCAAAGAATGATCCATTCAAATATATTCCAGTGCTCATTGTATGCTTGGCTTGGTGCAAGTGCTGGGCAGACAAGAATGAATGGTATATGTCCCAGTCTGCAAGACAGACCCTGTCAGAGCTTCCAAAGAGCAAATTATCTGTTAAGGGAGGGAAAGGTTACAAAATGAGTATGGTAGCAGTGGATGAGAAGGCTAATTCGGGATTACTGTAGTCTCAAGCGAGCCAGTAATGACATCTACCTGTGTAGATCAGAAAGGTTATGAAGTGGAATCAAAGACAGCTCTTGTGTGAAAAGTTCTCCAGAGAATAAAGGTGGACATTTCAGTCAGAGGGGAGATCTGCAGGTGGCTCAGATCACAAAGCATCTCATATCTACTCTGGAATTTAGACGTCATTCTAGCAGCTCTGTGAAACCTATAAAAAACACATCTAAAATCTAGAGAGGTCTCTCTAGGGAGCTTCAAAAGAGAAGAATGGTTGGTATGTTCTAGATCAATTTGGGGTCAGTTGCTACTTGTTACTAAAACAGTGTTAAGAAACAGCATGGGCCTCAACCCTGGTACTTAATTTCTGTCAACAAGTTTTGTCATTCTCACTATACAGTTCTTGCATACATCCTGGCAAAGTATGTATTGAAATGGCATGTTTTTGATAAGTAGAGTTATTTTACATTATACTTCTAATTACTGGATGTTAGAATATACAAATGCAATAGGGAACAGCTTTTTGTATAGCAACCTTGCATTCTTGACTTGGATAAATTAAAATGAAAATTCTTCTAACTTTTAAAGATAGATTTCTAAGAAATTATGTAAAGTGGTCACAATTATGTCATCTACAGAGTTTCACTTTCTTTTCAAATTTCCTCTTTTCCTTTGCTTCGTTCACTGACTGCCGAGTTTGCAGTTTTGAAGAGCTGTAGGAACAGGCATGCCTGCTATGCCACCTGAGTACAAAGTACTACTACCTTTCATCGTTAATGCAGCTGGAACCGTTCTGTCTTCACAGAAACCATTTTCACGTTTGAAATGCTATTCTTGGTTTTCAGAGAGCTGTGTTGAAATTTATCCATGGCTTCTCTGTATCTATTTATAGTGTTTTTTCTTTTATTCTGTTAATATGAATTATACTGAATGATTTCTTCATAGGACTGTTTAAGCAACCATCCATTCCTGGAATCCATCCTATTTGATCCTGATGTCAAATTCTCATTACGTGTTCCTATAGTTGCTTTGTTAAAGATTTTTTTCAAGCCCAAATGCCCAAAGAATATTGACATATAGTTCCTCTCCTTGATGACTAACCCTTGTTTTGACATTAGGGTTATTATGTACTAACATGTTATTAAGTACTAATATGGAAGGTAGTGATTCCTTTTCTATTTTCTGATTAAGTTTGAGTGGCATTGTTTGTTTTGATGTTTTATACATTTTAAATGTGTGCCAGGGAATACTATTCCCTGGTAAAGCTACAATGTCTAGTAAATATTAAGCATTCTCTTGTTATTCCCTAGCCATTGGGCCTAGAGTTATCTTAGCGACATATTTTGAGTTATGTATATAATTCTTTTAATACAGTTATAGATATTGAAATTTTCTATTGTTTCTTTGCTCAGTTTTGGTAATTTATACCTATCAAAAATTTTATCTAAACATGTAATTTTTTGCTAAGCCCTTTTGTAAATTCTAGTTTAATTTTATAACATATGTAATGATATTTTCTACTTCCTTCTTAATTATGAATTTGTTTTTTTCGACTGTCTAAGTAGAAGTTTATTAATTTCACTGTTAAACAACTGCCCAAGTTTTACATATTTTCATTTTCTTAATTTTTAATGTTTTCAATTTTTTCTTTATCTTTGACAATTTAGTACATTTATACAATAAAAAATAATCATATCTAACCTCCCATTTCTCTTCTCCAGCTCCCCCAATAAGTCCCCTTAATATACCCCCATCACAACTTCATGTCTTGTTTTATTAAGTTCCATTAAGTCCAATTAGTGCTACCCAGACATCATGGGTGTCGTGCCTCTTGCTTCTCTCTTGCCCTCTTGGGCTCTTCCTTTCCCCATTCCATTCCCACTCTCTCCATGTGTTCATGGGCTGCCTCTACTTCTCCCCTCTCTGTCTCTGTCTCTGTCTCTTCCCTCCTCTCTCTTTCTGTCTGTCTGTCTGTCTGTCTTTCCCTCTCTCTCTCTCTCTCTCTCTCTGTATTTCTCCACCTCTACTACCCTCTTAACTCCCCTCCCCATGCCCTGAACAAACTCCATTCTATACTAAACTGTCTTGTGGCTGTTCCACTGAAACATCCCTTTCCCCCATACCTCACCACACCCCCATAGAATATATCTTATACCTCTTTATCATCTTTTTATAAACACATCAATTTGTAGTCATTAAGAAGATGGTTTCTTAGGAGCTGAATCTCCATCATCCCCATAATCACCAACTGAGCCACTTGCCTGAGACAGCCTTGAAGTCTGTTTGTTTTTCTGAACTACTGAGAAAACATCTTTCCCTTTTCCTCTATCTCTCTTCCTGACACTCTGGGCTTTTCTGGTTTTCCCATACTCCTCTTACCACCATATGGCTGATCTTCAAGGGGGCTTAACTCAAGCAACATAGGTTTCTCTTCTTCCTCCTCCTTTTATTTTCTCCTTTAGGAAGCAGCTTAGGTGCCAAGATTTACAGCTTGCTTACCCTGGGTTTTTCTTTTAAATGCTAATAAAAGTGACCCTGAGCTTCTTTTTGAGTGAGTTCTTAAGTTTTTCTACTAACATGACTAAGAACCCCCAAAGGTTCTTGATTTCCTCAGAAAAAGTGGTGACTCTACTGAGACTACCCAAAACTTCTGCTAACAATATCATATGTCCTTGAAAAGATATTGTGTGTTAGATGGATGGATCTATAAAGGTCAATAAACTCTGATTGGTGATTGCATTCCCCAAGTGTTCATACTCTAGTATACCCTTGGTCTAATTTTTGGAATAACTATTGAGAGTAGTGTTATCTCTGATCACAGTTATATTTTGCTGCTATTTATATATTAAAACTTACTATAAATACACTTGTTTATCTTTGTTATATTGTCCTGGTGAAATCCTTCTTCATTATGAAGTGTTAACCTTTAGCCAGATGATATTTCTTTTACAATGTTTGCTTTATCTGGTGCCAATGCAGCCAATCCAGCTACACTTTAACTAATGTTTTTCCTACATGTCTTTCTTCCATACTTTATGTTTTAGAATATTTTTATCTTTATCATAGGGTTTGTATAGAAAGCATACAGATGGGTGCCAGAGTTTAGATTTGGAAAACTTTTGAAAGGCTCAGTAATTGGGAGGATGTGGTCCCCAGCTGATGGTACTTTGGGAAAGAGAGGAATTTCTTAGGTCCAAAGTGGCCACCCAAAATGGCAGTGCTTGTGACAACATTCTAAACAGAAGACAGTATCTTAAACTCTGACCAGGCAAATAGAAGAATTGTTACTGGGTAAACAGAAGTCTAAGTACAGGATTTCTGTTTACCAGAAATGTTCCCTAATAGGCTCCTAAAGGTCAACTACCTCTGGCAAAGGCATGAGTTCGCAGTTGGTCTGAACAGCCTGAGTCAGCTCAAAGACCTGGGCTTGCTAGCTGTCATATAAAATCTGCTTGCTTTTCTATCATTTTGCATCTCTTTGCCTGCCCACCCCCAACATAGCCTTGGCAGTTTGATCACCACATGCCTTTAATCCCAGCACTTGGGAGGCAGAGGCAGGTGAATTACTGAGGCCAGCCTGGTCTACAGTGAGTTCCAGGACAACCGGGCTACACAGAGAAACCCTATCTTGAAAAGCCAAGAAAAAAAAAGCTTTCTCTATATCCATGGAGTGATCGAATTTTATTGTTTTTCTGTACTCTTACTTACAGAATTTAAGCAGGAGGGCTTACTCGGAAGTTCTTGGACATTTGTTCCCCAACAGGATACTGACCCTATTTTCTAATTTCTTTCTTTTCTTCTCACTACTCAGTAAGCTCCACCTCACACTTCTTTTCTCACCCAACCAGAGCTTAAAAGCTGCCAGGTCATAGATGGGAAACCTCTAAACCCGTGAGCCAAGTAAACCTTTCCCTTCCTAAATTTACTTGCTCAAATATTTGTTGAAGAAACAGCAACCTCATTAACTTAGTTAGGTCATAATTAGATCTTATTGTACTCAACTCTGATGATCTCTATATTGTATCAAACTATTTATAATACTTACATATAAATGTAAACATACTGTTGAGTTTAATTTTACCATCATGCTATTTGCTGTTTTTAGTTTTCCCATCTTATTTTGTGTTAATTTATATCATTAGATTTCTATTTTACTTCCACTGATATTTTATTCATTGGATCTTCTCAGATTTAGATTTTATATGAAATTTATGTATTTTTCTTTTCCATAAAGAATATTTTATTGTATATAGATCATATATTGATAGCTTTTATTCTCTGCATGGTACTCTGGTTTATAGTTTTTCTTGGGAAGTATTAGTCTTGTCATATTTGAGTAGGTCTATTGATATTTTCTGAATTTACAGATATAAAACACTACAGTGTTCAAACTTATATTAATTACCTCTATTTAGGTTTCATTTTGACTATGTTAATTCTTATTTCTAAACATTCCATTTGCTTTTAATATATCTTCTTTACTTTTATCATTTTTCTTTTATCCCTTTGTGGGCAGAGAAAATACAAAACATTGTAAGTTTTAGCTTCTCTAGTTAAATCTTTATTGTTGGCTGGGCAGTGGTGGCACACGCCTTTAATCCCAGCACTTGGGAGGCAGAGGCAGGTGGATTTCTGAGTTCAAGGCGAGCCTGGTCTACAGAACAAGTTCCAGGACAGCCAGGGCTATACAGAGAAACCCTGTCTCGGAAAAAAAAAAAATCTTTATTGTTCTTTATACACTTCCACTGACTGAATGTTCTGGCCATCAGTCTTCTTCCCTTGTTTGTACATCTAAAACACTGACATGTGGCTAGACTCTTTGGTGGCTGGATGTTGTATGTGTTGGTGGTCATTTAAGTTCTGAGTTTTGCTTAAAGAAAGTTAAGCCACTGTTAGATTAGTTTGATTACCTAAAGTTCTACTTTGAAGCTTGCTTATTTTGGTTGAATACAATGTACCTTTGGTTCTAGAGTTTAATTTGTTTCCTCTCCTTAGTCATGGCCTTGCTACAGTTCAGTGCAAGCTTTGCACCTTCAGCAAAATATCTCTGTTGAGGCTGAATGAAATTCAAGTAGTTTCTGGTGCAGTTTTAGCTCCAGAAATTGTTCGGTTTTTGTTTTTGTTTTTGTTTTTGTTTTTTTTTTAGTTCCTTGGTAATTGCTTGGTTTTATTTGTTTGTTTTTGTCGTAAATTGTTATTCTCTGTTTTCTTTTAGACTTCATCTTGAAACTAGACAGATTGTTCCTCAGCCAGTCACGTTAAGTGACCTATATAGAGAATTCTAAGGTTCTGTATTCAAGAAGGAACATTGCCTTGAAAATTCTGTCAAATCTCACCTCCCTAAATCCTGTATTTGCCACATACAGGGACATTAGGCATTTTATGCTGTTTTTCTCTGTATCACCTGAATGGGGGTGTTTTACCTAGCTTCCCAGCACTAGCTACTAGGCATCATGTTGGTTGTGGTGGATGCTCTTCACAGCCATTTTAAACAGATAGAGTTGTAACATTTGTCTCTGCTCTTGGTCTTTCCCAATTGTCTTCTTTGCCCATACCCTGATCCTCTAGTGTTTGTGGTGTTCTTTCTTGTCAGGTGGTTAAACTGAAGGAACTCCTACCTTTTCACCCATAAAGGAGGATAACAAAAGGAGAGCAAGTGCTCTAAAAGGCAAGTAGCTCTCTACTTGTAAAAGAATTACTCCATTTACAAGGTTCCTGATCATTGTATGGATGATAAATTCTGTCCTTTTTTTTCCGCTTCCTTAACTAGGACTGCAATGCCTTCCCCTTTCTCACTAACCTGATGTGTTTCTAGGCTAAATGAAACTCAAGTCTTCACAGTCTTAAAAATTTTGTGCATATACGTGTGTGTATGTGTGTGTGCATGCACATGCATGCACATGTATGAGAGAGAGAGAAAGAGAGAGAGAGAGAGAGAGAGAGAGAGAGAG
>NW_022196905.1:81486721-81531188 GCF_008632895.1 Mastomys coucha
AGAGAGAGAGAGAGAGAGAGAGAGAGAGAAAGAGGTTTATCTAGTGACTGTGGGTGCACATACACTGCAGCATGTATGTAAGAGTGCAAAGGATGACCTTCCACTTGGATTCGACCCAGGGTCTCATCTATGTTGCCAGGTGCATATGCCAGGAGCTTCTGGGAAATTCTCCTCTGCTTCCTATCTTACCATAGGTGTACTCTTGTAACAGACCCACTGCCATGCCTGGCTGCACAGATACCTTACCAACTGAACATCTCTCCAGGTTTTTTCCACTTTTTAAACAAAATGTATTGCTGTTTTGTTAGTTTGGGGAACTGGAGGTGAGGGTGGACTTAGGGTTTCTGGAAGAGTAAAGTATAGGGAAGACAGTGCAGAGTTACAGGAATGGAGAAAAACCCAGGCTTTGGGTATGATGGTTACTAGAACATTCTCCTTAAAGTTAATGTTTCCTTCTCATGGAAACATAGTTTAAATATCTGTTCACAGTCATTCATATTTCTACCTGGGAGAGTATTTACTTAAGGGCCAGGGAGGCCAGCACAAATACTGGGGAGAATGAGCCCAAAGATAAAGTAGATTCTTCCCATATGACCTGATTTTTTTACTTTATAAGTTTGGCAGAACTGGTTTTTTCTTTTACTTATTTCTAAAGATACCAAAGTTATTTCTTATAGGCACTAGAATGAAGCCACTTTAATAACCTAGTTAAGCACAATACTTATAAATGTGTCTCCCCATGGAGTAAAATTTTAAGAAAATGATTCTTTTTATTGGCCAATCTTGTTTATACTATATTGTAAGTTCAGGTTTACAGTTCTTAGTATGCTGTACACTCAACTGTTTCTTAAAAATTGATTCATTTTCTGTACATGACTCTTTGTACATGACTTCCTGGTCATGTTCTATCCTTTTGGGCTCTACCTTTCCTCCTTTGAGATCAGTCTTCACAAAAACAAAACTTCTCTCCCTCCTTGCTTGACTTTCTTATCTTAATGACTATGTACCAGAAAATGAGAGTCCCATTAGAAGGCTGGAAAGAGAAAAGGCAGGAAAGAAAGCTGGTTTCATTCTCCTAACATTTTCACAGGGTGGCAGTACTCAGACCTCTCCATAGATAATAGCTCTCAAGAGGCAGCATCCTTGACTTTCGTTCTCCAAGGATGGCGCTTCACTTTTCCTGGGGAGTTGCAAAGAAGAGTCTACTAACCCCTGATGGGGAGAGTAACAACCAACAAGAGAAAGGATTCCACCCAAGTCTAGTTTCTGTGAACTAATGAGGTAATTCTGGTTACTTACTGTAGCACAAGTGACCCAAAGGTTGATATTCCACTGGGAGATCCTCTAAGAACTCATGGGCAGCTACAGTGCTGAAGAGTCCTATCCATCATATAGATATTCCACAAAACTCTGCACAGTTGAAGAGGTAAAGTCACAGCATACATGTCTCATGAAAAGCTACACCAGTGAAAAACTCCCACTAGACTGAGATACAGAGAGCTGCCCTGCAGAAGAGTCACAAGCCAGCAACCAGTTCACTCACTGCATATATACTGTAAGGGAGAGGAGAGGGTCTGAGTCATCTCTGAGGATGTTAAGAGGCATGATTAACACAAGTGTCTGATCTGTGGGATCCCAGTTGCTTTGAATGATTGTGACAAAGATGATCTTCAACCTGGGAGAAACATCTAAAAAGGCAGGGCTGAAGGATCATTGTACATTCTGTACGGCTCTCGGGCTTTGAAGGGACTATGATAGTGTGTACAAGCAGTGTATGTAGAAAGAAAGCTGAGGTGAATTACTTTTCAGATGAGCTCTATCAAGTTGCAGCATCATGGCTTGAAACTCAAGGACAGGCCTTTAGATTTGAGGAAGAGCTTTAGGAGATGCAGCTGGCATAGATACCATGACATGGGTCCTGAAGGGAGACAGCTTTCAGTTTCCAGATTCTTAAGAGAGATAAACCATCATCATAGGCAACATGATGGGGTCCTAAAGAGAGACAGACTTTCAGTTCTGAGGAAACAATGGGGTAGTTCTTGCTCTTACAACTTTGTAGGGGAGAGAGATATATATCCATATTAAATGACCTCATTGACCTAATTTACATGCTCAAAGTGGCAAGGCAGGAAAGCTATAATTTAAGGTTTTTCCCATTAGGTAGTGCAAGGCAGCTGCAAGATCACAGCATGCTTGCTTGTCAACTCTCTTAGAGAGGAAGAGACTGGATTTGGGGCAGAGGGGAGCAGCATGATGTGGGGAAAACAGAGGATCAGGTAGAGAATCTGTGATCTCATCATCACAGCTCGCCTCTCTCTATAGTCCCTGTACTTCTCTAACTCCTATTGGATTCTGTTCTGCCCATGCTTATATCCAAAGTCTTCCATGCATCTGGTTTTTTTTTTCATTGCTTTGACTAATATCTGAGAAAATCAACTTACTGAAGGGAAGATTTAGTGTGGTCCATGGTTTCAGTGCTTTCAGCCCACAGCCTACTATGCTGTTTCTTGTCTTGTGAGGAAGAGCAACATTGTGGAAGGACATCTTGAATCAGAGCTCTTTGCTTTCATGACAGCTATAAAATAGAAGGGAGACCCAGGCAGGGGTGGGACACTGCCAGACACTGTCTCCAAAAGCTTCTGTCATTTCCCAAAATAGGTTGTTACTCATTAGTATGTGAGTGTGTGGGGGATGTTTCATAGTCAACCTGTAACACACCCCTCCTTGAAACTCTTCACTGAAAATGTTTGACTGTGTCCTTTTGTTGTTAGGACCTGGCTGATATAAATCCCTGTGATGGTTTGAATATGCTTGTTCCAGGGAGTGGCACTATTTGAAGATGTGATATTGTTGGAGTAGGTGTGGCCTTGTTGGAGGAAGTATGCCACTGTGGGCATGGGCTTTAAAACTCTCATCCTAGCTTCCTGGAAGCCAGTCTTCTCCTAGCAGCTTTCAGATGAAGATGTAGATCTCTTAGCTCCTCCTGCACCATGCCTTCCTGGATGCTGCCATGTAGCATGCCTTGATGATAAAGGACTAAACCTCTGAACCTGTAAACCAGCCCCAATTAATTGTTGTCCTTATAAGAGTTGCTTTGGTCATGGTGTCTAGCTACAGGGGTAAAACCCTAAGAAAATCCCTTTCCACTTACTGCCCAGAAAGCTTTTAAAAACCCAACCTAAACAAGGTCCCCACTCTACTCAAAACTATTCCATCTGCCTTTAGGATTAGCATCAACTACAAGCACCCATGGTCTTAATTTTCCAATTTTGTATATTTCTAATCTCCCACCATCTTACTATGTTCTACCACATTGGTTTGATATTCCTCAGATATGCTGTTCTCTTCCATCCCTTTAGGTTGGGCACTGGCTATGTTCTCAGGCCTAGCGCAGCCTTCCTCCAGACATTGGTGTAGGACTGCCTCCTCCTCATTCATGCTTTGCCTCATTTTTCACTTCCTTGTCAGGAAGTTCAAGTCTTTCTAACCCAATCACCTTTCTAAAATTCTCTATCTCATTTACTCTTTTTAACTCTCAGATTGCAATTGCTACTGCTAGAAACAATTTAATGGTTTTCTGTATACTTATTGTCTGCCTCTTTCCACTAACATGAAAGCAACTACATTGAAGGCTGTTTGCTTCCTTCACTACTGCCTCTCTAGTAGTAAACGAGCATCTCAAACATTGTGTAGCCTCAATAAATGTTTACTGCCTGACTGGTTAGATGAAGTAATAGCTAATTTAGTTGAGAGTCTAAATAGCAAATGAAGCAGAGGAAAACAGAATTCTTAAAGTTCAGGATGACCTGAGAATATAAGTTTACTTTTAGAAAATATATTTTATTCCATCTATAATCCTAGATGAGGTGCAGATCCCCCTGGTACCAATGTAGCAGGTCAGACTTGGAAGGATAAAGGGGAAATGCATAAGAATGGGGCTGTGATTGTAGCTAGTACTGTGAGGAGAATGAAGGTCATGAGCAAAGTTGCTCTATAATTTTTTTAAGTTTTTGTTTTTTAAATATTATTTTATGGATATGAATGTTTTACCTGCATGTATGTCTGTGTACTACAGTGGTAACTGGTGACCAAAGAGGTCTGCAGCGGTCTTCTGATGGAACTGGAGTTGTGGATGGTTGTGAGCCATAATGTGAGAGTTGGAATCTAATCCTGGTCCTCTTCAAGAGTAACATGTGCTCTAAAGTGCTGATCTACCTTTCCAGCCCCCACATTGCTCTGTTTTAAAGAGAAAAAAAAAAACAAAGCAGGAAATAAACCCAAGCTAGGTGATCTGTCTTAATAAAGGCCAGAAGGACAGAAGACAGAACAAACTAATGACAGATAGATACTACAGCTAAAGTCATGGAACATGAGGACAGTTGTAGACATGATGATACTTGTAGACACTATTAGATGAGTTAAATGTAGGCCTTTGATTCTCTTCTTCTCCAGTTCAATGCCATTTCCTAGGTGAATGCTTGCTCAGTCTTCTGGTCAACCATAGCAATCTCTGATCACCCAGGCATCAGGGTAGCCTTACTGTTTCTCAGCTGGGCCTGGCACTGAGTGCATTTTTCTTTTTTTGAAGAGAATTATTAGAGAAAGATTAATTTCTCTTAAGACACTGTACCTCCACTTACAGCTCAACAATCTCTGCACATTTGAGGAAGTTATGATGTTTCTGAAGAGGATACTGGACAACCTTTTCATTCCATTTGAAGCTCAGTCCCTGGTCCAGGAACTGCAAACTCTGGCAGTTCTCAGGACTAAAAACATATAGACTCTCATGTTTATAATGTCTTTCAGGAATAGGGTAGTATGTTGATTTTTTTAGGTCATTGCTTACTTATACAAAGCCTGATAAGCTATGACTATGCTAAAATGACCTCAATGGGCAATGGACTAAAAAATTAAATTAACTAAAGATTTCAGTGAAATATCTTGGTTATAGATTCTCATCTCAGATGAAGCTGGCCTTCTTTGTGGATCATAAATATTCCTATAACCTGAAGAAAATAGTCTTTAGGCCTGTTTAGTGGGTAGGAAGGAGAGCTATGTCAGAGCCATGACACCTCAGTTCTATCTCTCTCTTTCTCTGTCTCAGTCTCTCTGTCTCTGTCTCTCTCTCTCTTTCTCTCTCTCTCTCTTCCCCCTTACATACAGGAAATCAGATGAGATAACTTTAAAAAGTTGAATAATTATGTTGTTTTCAGGGAATCCTTCTAGGACACTGTTGTTTAAAGAACATGCTTTGATATTAAAGATGTTCTTTATCTGTTCTGTTCAATGCAGGGAACATTTGATCCATGTGGTAAACACTTAAAACATGGCCAGTTTAGTGAGCAACTAAATATTATATATTCAAATTAAAATAATTTAAATTAATTTATTTTTTGTTATTGAGAACTGAGCATGCTATGCTTTGTACATGCTGAGCATGCACTCTACCACTATGATATAGTTTCATCTCTAATACTTTAATTTTACATGGAAGTAATTAAATGGAGTCAGTAGCTGCGATGTTGAACACTGGGTTTGCTTGTCAATATTTGAGTCCAAATGCGAAATTGTGAGTTTCCACTTGCCTGTGAGGTGTGATCAAATGGGAGACTGAAAAAGCTCAGACTTATGTTGGAAGGGTGCCCCACATAAACACAATGTTTAGGTACCAGACTGTGACATTATGTCTTGGTCTCTTCATTCTAGAAATGACAGTGAACAGAGATAATTAATATGTTTTGATTTCTGGTCATCAATTACTTCATAGCCAGAGTGGCTATAGAAGCTTCCAGCATATTTCATTTTTGTTTGAAACTGGCCATTCACTCTCAGCTTCAGCACCTGTCAGTCTTTTCCCAGTACTCATCCTTGCTGAACAGTGAACTTTCTGATAAAACCAAGTGCTCCATTTCTACTATGCAAAATCTTTCTACTAAAGTGCAGGGCTACTTTGCATTGGACATGAGACTATATCAACAATTATAAAGCTTTAAATAACACTAGCTTTTTCATTGCATCATAAAATTTTAAAAATGCTTAGTTTCTGGATCTTTTCCAACGTAGAGTGAATGGACTCTACTTTGCTATCTGTATAAGATTCCCTTACGGGATCTCTAAGGCAGGTTCCAAGAAGAGATGCACTATTAAAGGTCCCTTTACAAGATGTCTGTCAAAGGAAACACAATGATGTCTACAGCTAATTGTGATGTAAGTCTAACCTAAAAGATTCAGAGAGCAAAAACTAGGTGGAAATTCTCTGTATCTCTGTGTCTGTCTTTGTCCCTCTCTGCAAAATCACTATGGATTCTGGAAGATAAATGTCTCTTTGTAATGAGTTATGGCCCTGTCCCATTGCTGTCTCATTCATATTTCTACAGGAGAGGCAGGCTTGTAGTACTTGCTCCCAACCTCTGAGCTGTATTCTCAGGCTGGCAGTGCATGCTCCCTACCTCTGAGCTATATTCCCAGCCCAATTATTGAATTTTGCACTGGAAGAATAAGTTAGTGATTGCTGTATCGGACAGCATAGTTATAGTGCCTGCTTACCAACACTGGCCCATATGCAACATTTCACACTTGTTCTTGTCTGAGGTATGGTGTAATGGAGGGATTTGAAAGGCTCTGCCTTATTTTGAAAGAGTACTACAGATAAGGAAAACAAATCTTGCTCAGTCTCCAAACTGTTTTCTAAACTGGAGTTCTTGATAGTTGCATTCTTTCTAGTAGCTGCTGGCCAACCTTTAAAAAAAAAAGTGTCTAGTTAAAATTTAATATCTAAATTAACCTATAGAGTACAGCATCATCTCTAAAATATATATCAATAAACACTGAATATTAAAATAAAGCAAAAGTGGACTGAACATAGGTGAACATAGGTGTCTTCCAGACATGTCTTCTATGGCTCCCGTGTCTTTATGATGAATAGAGAAAAGAAAAAGTTGACAGATAAAATAATGGCTAGAAATAAAATTCTGAATGTAACTGCTAGAATTTGAATAAGATTTTCCCACAGAAACTCATGTCTTAGAACATTTGGTCCCCAGTTGGGGATGCTGTTTTGGGAGGTGGTATGGTCATCACTGGGGGTGGGGTGGGATTTAAGAGCCTGGTTAAATTTCCACTTGTTTCTCTCTGCTTCATGCTTGAGGTTGAAGATGTGATCTCAAGTTTCTGTTCTTCTTCTCCCTATGCCTTCCCCAAGTGCTACATCTCACCAACAATTATGGATTCTCCATCTGGAATCATAAGTCCCAATGAACTCTTTCTTTTGTCTTCTTCATAGAGTTGTATCACAATAACAGAAAAGTAGCTAACACCATCACCTAGAATTCTGGGGTTTTTTTGTACCTTAGCATCACTTCTACTTTTTCTCTTAGTGTTCAATTCATTTGTACTAAAAGGTTCTCCTGTTTTTGAAGTTGTCTAAGAAGCCATCTTGCTACCTTTATGTTCTTTTGCAGTTAAACTGTAAATTTGCCCAATACATATGGATCATATAAGATCTTGCCAAGCAGAGCTATATTAGTAAGGCTTAGAGAAGAAAATGAACAAAAATAATTTCTGTAATCCAGTTATATCCAGTTTCTAGACATTTACTCCCAACACATGGCCAAAAGAAGCATATTTTTTCTTGTACTTTGTAAGCTGTTGACATGTAATCTGACATCTGAGTTGGCTTTCTGATGCTAAGTCTACAGTGTGGAGGTCATCTAAGTCTACATTGTGGGGGTCATCTGAGTCTACAATGTGAAGGTCATCTACATAGCTTCCTTGGTATGACACAAGTATCCTTTTCTTCAAGTGCAAACTCCACCCAACTTGGGAGGAATATATGTTTCCCTGACATGTTTATGTTGTTCCTTCAAAGTTTTCAAATGGGTTAACTTGATTGTGTTCTGAAACTGTATGAGGGAGAGACAAACAGAGAGGGCCAGGAGTGGAGAATCAATTAAAGGAAAAACTGGTGGTTAAGGATACACAGGAAAGACAAAATACTAAAATAGCACATTGTAGAAGTGCATAGGCTCAAAATGAGATAGAGTAAGATTGTTCTCTTGGTTTAGAATGACTCCAAAATTATTTTCAAAATTCCTATTTCAACTAACAGTTGTATTTTTATGCCTCCTACTTTTTGGACTTTTTTCCAACACTGAGAAGTGAACCCAGGCCTTTCATTTTCCTTTTCAAGGAAAAGGATGCTACTATTGACTTACATTGCCAACCATTTCTTGGACTATTGACAAATTTGCATTTTTTTCTAATTTGGCCCAAATTAAAGAAAAACAACCCAGCAAGCAAGCAAGCAAACAAACAAACAAACAAAAACAACCCACAAAAGCTTTGCCTTGGCCTCTACCAAAAATGTATACAACCTCAACTTTTGCTTTAGGAACTACAACATAGATTGGATTCTTTTTCCTTGACTCAAACTTTAGGCTTCTTCTATATACTATTTATATCTTCTGCCTGCATGCTCCCACATGTGCACACGCACATGCACGCAATGACTCATTATTGGACTTGAATCTTTGAAAACTCTTTTTTCTCATTTCTACTTTCTTTAGTTCACTTGAGTCTGAGAAGCCCAAATCACTGTAATCCTGACTTTTGAACTTGGGGAGCTTATGTGAAATGGCCCATGAACTCATTCTAAGAAAAGATTACTCAGGCATTTCTGTATTACTGGAGAATTAAATCCCCTTTCTTGAGCCCGCTTTTATATTATCTTTCTTAGATCTTAAGCACAGCCTCCATTTCATAGATTTTGGAAAGATTTCTGTAGTTGAGCCACTCTTTATCATGAGGTAGTACAATACACTGAGAATGGATTTAGGTACTGGGATCACCACAACTATGGGCCCATCTAAGCTCTTTGGCTTATGTCCATCTTAAGCATTCTTTACTAATGAACAGAGTTAGCAGGCTATGGCAATAATTGAAAATAATGTGTATAAGGCTTTTACTACAATGTTTGGTATATAAGAAATAGGCAATAAATAAAGACCATTGTTATTATTGTTTATTCAGCTTTCTGTTATGAGAATCTTTCATAATATTTGGCATGGAACAATTGCCTATGAATATTTACTAAATGAATGCCTAGGACATATTTAGGTACCTTGGTCCTTCTATGTCCAAGAGTAGTACACCTTACTGTAATTAATATCTCTATAGGACAGTAGTTCTCAACATGTAGATTGTGACCTTTTTTGGGGGCTAAACAACCATTTTACTAGGATCACCTAAGATCATCCTGCATAGCAGATATTTATATGATGATTTATAAAGTAGCAAAATTATAGATATCAAGTAGCAACAAAATTAATTTTATGCTTGGGGGTCACAGCAACATGAGGAACTGTATTAAAGGGTTACACTATTAGGAAGGTTGAGAGCCAGTGCCATAGGATGTATCCCTAAATATGTCAGTGTCTACTTCATATATGGCCAGAAGAAATAATCCAAAGGCAAGACGCTATTAGCCAGTTAGTAGACTATCTATAATATTCTCATTTATTCAGACTGCTTTTTTCTGGGATAAATAAAATTTTCTGATTCAGGGAACATACTTGCTAGGATACTCATCATGGAGACTTTCTGTTTATTTGTAGTAGATCCCAAATATCTGCCACTCTTCAGAATCAGAAGCAAAGGATTTGACCTGAGAGCTGATTGTAACCATTTACTCTTTCTTTTCTTACAAATACAGGTAGATAGTGGTGTTTTGAGATTAACCTGCATTATTTTATAGATTACTGATAATTCTCACCAAACTTATCATGTCTGTAAGTTATCACAGCTTTTCACATTAGGAAACTCAGGTAAAATAAGTATCTGTTTCATTCCTGTCATGCTCTCCCTCACATGATTTCTCTCATGCCTTCCAGGACAGATAGAATCTTAGGAGGATGTGAGCTTGCCAAATAATTGAGATTCTTTTCAGTAATATAGAACCCAAATCAAAAACATTCTTGCAGAATAGCACACTTTCAAGTGTTATTGCTTATCCAGATGTGTGCTTGAGTGGAAGAGAATGTTAGCTATGATAACAACAAATTATAGAAATATGAGGCTGCCTTCAGGCACATGAATATATACATGAGGAAAGATAATATTTGCTTGGAGTTATTACCAAGGATGTGGGATCTTTGAAATAATATTTGGGACAGAGCAGTCCAAGTTAAAGTCAAGGAAGACAGCCAATAAACATTTCTTGAATGTGAATTGTGTGCCATCCACAGGTCTAGGTACAGAGAATAGATCTGAGAGTGGAACAGTACCAGCCCATGCTTACTGAAGAAGATGGACAAAATTCAGTAGTTCATAGCACTCTGAAGAAGTGCAGAATCTTAGAGAATTTATAGTAAATTTATAGTAAATATAGGTTGGAGAAAAGAAGAGACTTGCCTGTTCTAGAAGGTGAAGGAAGGGCTCTCCTTTAGGAAATGTTATTTATAGCCAAACTTAAGGGTAGTTTGGTCAGGAGAAGGGGAAGAAAGTTGCTCTACTACACAAACAAACACTGTTGGCAGAGATCCACATAGAAAGTTGAGACATTCATTGTATCAACTTTCTAGGGCTATTGTGACAGTTTCCCAAACTAGATGGATAAAACAATGGACATTTATTTTCTTAGTACTCTGGAAGCTTGCATTTCAAGATCAAAGTGTTAGAAAGGCTGGTTCCTTCTGAGCCCAGGGAAGATTTGTTCCATCTCATCCTTAACTCCTGGTGATTTGCTGGCAAGATCCTTGCGGCTCTTCAGATTGTAGAAGCCTTTGCTGTAATCTCTGCTGATGTCTTTACATGCCAT
The DNA here is from genome assembly GCF_008632895.1 of Mastomys coucha. Lineage (NCBI taxonomy): Eukaryota > Metazoa > Chordata > Mammalia > Rodentia > Muridae > Mastomys > Mastomys coucha. The sequence continues at coordinate 81,497,535 of NW_022196905.1, forward strand.
TCTCCATGTGTGTGTGTGTGTGTGTGTGTGTGTGTGTGTGTGTGTGCACGCGCGTGCCCAATTTTCCTCTTTTATAAGGACAATGGTCCTTTACCTTAGGGGCTCACCATACTTCAGAGAAAATCCATCATATCTAGTGATACTTAATATGGTTTTTTCCAAATAACATTTCTGAGGATGTGAGACTTTAAAATTTAAAGAGGATCACACCTAGTTCAGCCCAGAAGTCCAAGTATAACCAGTGTGGACAGATCAGTGAGGTAACCTGGCATAATGATAATCAGGACCTGTGCCTGCCACACATTTCTGGATAAACTTAGAGTTTGGACCTTGCTCTATGGCCATGGTAATCCCCTGATAGATTTCAAGCATAGAACAAAAAGTGGTCATGTTTGTGCTGACAATGATTACTTTGGCTCAGTGTGGAAGATGGGTGGACAGATGGAGGAAGGCAGGAGGCAGGTGAGTCGGGTGGTTGAGAGTCAGTATTGCATCTCTCCAGTTTTCCTTTTTGACATAGCCTGCATCCTTTCTTTAATGTTGCTTCTCTTTAACCCAAGACCAATGAAGATCAATTTCACTGGCCTTTGTAATGTCCAGATTTCTTCCATGAACGACATGGTTCTATCACACATGTGTCTTTTTCTTTCTGTCACCAATAAACATCAAACTATAAAGCCACACACACACACACACACACACACACACACAAATCACTTTAGTTCAAAAGCTCTACCTTGATCTTTATGTATCACCAAGGCTTTTTATCAAGATTCAAATAAACCAGGGTTGATGTCTCAGAGCTGTAGTCCCTGTATTCAGAATTAGGAAGAAGGGTTGAGGCAGAAGGATTATTTTGAGTTTGAAGCCAGCTGGGCTATATACTGAGTTACAAGGTAGCCTGGGCTAAAGAAAAAGAAATATATAGAGAGAAAGACACACAAGGAGACCTTATCTTTAAGAGATACTTAAAATAAAATGATTCAAAAAATATTCTTGCTGATAAAAGAGTTTACTACTAAGTGAAAGGACAGTGTATGTGACTCTAAATTTTATATAAAACCAGATGGTTAAAGATGTGCATTTATGGACTGGAGAGATGGCTCAGAGTTTAATGGCACTGGCTGTTCTACCAGAAGTCCTAAGTTCAATTCCCAGCAATCAAATGGTGACTCATAACCATCTATAATGAGATCGTGTGCCCTCTTCTAGCCTGCGGGCATATATGCAGACAGAATACTGTATACATAATAAATAAATACATCTTAAAAATAAAGGATATGCATTTATAAACTGATGTTTCCCTGGGTTCACATTTTTGGAAATGGCTTGCAGAAGCAAAAGCAACTGTGAGTCAAGTGCTGTTGATTCTCTCGAGTTGCTGTGGGCTCTCATGTGAGCTGAGAGCTTTAGCTCCCAAACCTCACATCAGTGCAAGACTTCCCTGCTTGCCCAATGTGGTTTGGGGGTGGGGGGTGTCCTTTTGGTGATCTAATCTTCTCAGAGGATTATGCCTGAGGATAATGAAACTAAATGCCCGTGGGAATTTGAAGATAGCCTTTCAAATGAAGGGACTCTGTTGCAGTCCTGCCTGCTAGTAAAATGGAAAGCCATTGAAAGTGGTTAACACAGCAATTAAAAGATGGAATAAAGAGGCCTTTCAGCCTGAGATATTGAGAAATAGGAGAGAGACGATCATTTAAAATTGATCTTAAGCTTCAACCTGTGTGTTTGTCTGTGATCATCCCTGGCAGAATAATGAGGCAATCTTCTCTGGTCTCATCCTAAATCAAGGTTTTTTTCATCCATTACCTAGAGCACCACTCAGAACTGGCATGTTTTCTAGAGATTATCTAATCAATACTTCCTATATTAGGTATAATTCTGATGAAACTGAGCCAATCTTATGTAATTAAATAAGTTGTAACTCTTTTGATTTCTTTCTTTCTTGTAAGAAACCAGATACGAGTAAGGCAGAGCTGGAGAGACTTCTGTATTCAGTGAGGTCCTTCAGGAATACACATTGGTGGGGACTTTGTGCCACCCTCAACAGAGATCATGTCTTCAGGAGGTCTACAGTGCTTGTTATTTCCAAACTACTGGAAAATGGGAGAGTCCAGGCTATCCGGCTTCATACTTCAGAAAAAAATAACAACAAAATTCAAAGTTATCTTTGCTAGTCTATGCCACTACTCCCTAAGAGTATACAATTCAGTTTATGGCTGAGTACCCTTATGCCTAGCTAAAGCTTGGAGGGTTTATAACTAAAAGAATTCCCAGGTTTCATGGTTTAGGTCATGCTCATCATCTTTGGGGAAAAACTCAAGGTCCCATGAACATAGGCGAGCTGAGTAGCTAAAAATCACACCTTCGCTGAAACTAAGATATCCTAATGTCTGCTACGATAAACTTTGTTGAACGCCCATGGGAATTGTCCCACACTCTGTTACCTCCGTACTTCTGCTATTACAAAAACACTATGGCAAAGTCAAGGTTCATCTTTGAAATGGCCAAAGTTTGTCACTTGGTTTCTAGAGCATTCTATTAATCAAATTAAAATTGATGACTGAATTACAAATCCATGGATGGGTTTCCATTTGCTTGCCCCGGAGAACTTTTCCTCACAGAACATGCTGCTTTCAAAATCAAATCCATCTTATCCCATCTTTGCTTCTTTCATAGGAATTTTCAAATAAAAACATATAGATTTCTGAGTTTCCTGGCATTCCTTATGCCAGTTAATCCTATTCTATATATAATTCTTCATCTTGAGATTATCATACATGTTTGTTTAGCTATCCATACACTGGACTCAAGATGGCATATGATGTAAATATTCTAATTCTATAACTAGAAATTTTTATTTAAATAAACATCTCCACTACTTTATTGAAAAAGGAAAAAAATGGGTCGGGCATACTGAATAAGGTGAGCCATAAGTATGAGGTTTTGTGTTAAGTACGAAAATGATAAGAATAATATTTTACTTTTGCATGGCACTAAACACAGCTCCTCTTAGGAAGATCTATGTGGTGTGTGTCCTATTCTTAGAGTATGTGGTTCTGTGGGAGGCCTTGACAAAGTGTGAAAAATCTACTTCAAGGCTTTGGGCTGTCTGGGATTGTGTCACATGACACTCCCCTCTTGATCAAATCAGAGCAGGATTGCTTCATTTTCAGGATATATCAGTGTGTTAGCTCTAAAGAGCACACCTCCCTTAGCTACATGGAAACTACTGCAGCTTTTGCTGGTCCATTGTCTAATAGGCTGCTGATGAAACATGAAGTCTTTGCCTCTCTTTCCAGAAAATATGTGACCGGACAGTACTCATTGTATTTAAGCACAGGAAAGCCAGTCTTGCCTTTTCTTTAGTGTCTTAAATGTATTTTTTTACTCTCAGGATGCATAAGACTAATGCACAGATGTTCTCTGAGTTAATAACTGTTCCATTTATGATCCTTTGACTTCACTGTGGTGTGCAAGAGATTTTCTCAAACTTGTGCTCTTTCCCCTGGGTAGGACATGTGATGGATGGGTGCTCTCTTGTGACATTGCTACAGCTCCGGCCAGCCCTAATTATGAAGATAAACAACCAATACTACAATGGACTATTGCTAAGTCATGGTGATTCATAGCTCAGCCGTATTATAATAGGAATGATAGTTGACTTATAGTGGTCATATTCGAAATCTACTCCATTGTAAATCAAGGAACATCTATACAGTGGGGAAGTAAGGGTATTTATACTCAAAATAATGCTCATCCTTAAATTCAAGTACTGGTGCATTGGATACTTTATGTTGTTTGCTTGTTTGTTTTGTTTTTTGTTTTTAAGACAGGGTTTCTCTGTGTAGCCCTGGCTGTCCTGGAACTTGCTCTGTAGCCTAGGATGGCCTCAAACTCAGAGATCCACATGTCTGTGCCTTCCAAGTGCTGGGATTAAAGGCATGCACCACCCAGCACAGGGGCTGGGCTTAGATGCCTCATCTTTATCTTGGGGATCTGTACAGAAGAGAAGTCAGAAGGACTCCAAGAACCAGAAGTGGGGACAACTCCGAAGAAACAGCATTTTCTAAACACAAGGGATCCAAAGCTCATACAGACGGGTGGAGACTGTGGCAGTGTCACAGGACCTGCACAGTCCAAACCAGGCAAAACCCAAGCAATGGAAGGGACACAGAGTCTTATCCACAACCAAGAAGATACCTGCACTTGATAGCTGATGGGAGAGGAAAAAATCAGGTTTCTTCACTTTAGTGACACCAGATATGCTAAGCACACCCAGGGCAGGGCACATGCTTGGGAATCATTGGACACCACAAAGTACACTCTGTGGTTCTTTTCATTCCCCAGAGAAATGTGTGCTCTTCTTCTGTTGTGTCTTGACCTGCATTCGAGACTGCTCCTTTCTACTCTACCATCTGCGCCCTCCTACTTACCAACTATGCTGGTCAGATGTAGACACATCACACTGATTTGTTTCTGTTTTGGCAGGAATCAAACCATACCTCGGGAATGTATCAGGAGGCCAGGAAATATGTGTTCCTCTGGCTACTGCTTCCCAGAACTGGTACCTAAATTCTGCACCTGTGTTCAACCACTGGGACTTCAGATCTGTAGCATGTCCTGCCTGCTTGCATTATATACATATGTATTTTTTATATTGTGAGTATATAAATTACACTTTTGGAAAATGCTTCCTTTACAGTGGGTATGAGTTTGGAAACAGTACTATAAATATTCAGACTTCTGGGTATAAACCATACTTCATGCTCTTGGTTGAATTATGATTGAGAAACTAGTACAAGGAAAGGCCAGTGGTGAAATGTTACTAATAATTGTTGTCACAGGGTACTTTGCCTAGGACATGTAAGAAAGTAAAAGAAACTTGAGGAGGTCCAAAGACACCTATGCGTAGGTCAGAGAAGAGGGTGTGATGCCTGTGAATCTATAAGGAAGCATGCTTTCTCACGATGTATTTTTCTGTTATTGAGGAGCTGTGATCTCATAGTGATTGGGAAGCTGTTTATCATAGCAGCAGAAACCTAAGAAGCCCTGACCCAAAGCAACTTTGGGAGAAAAGGGTTCATTTCAGCTTACAACTTCTGATCACACTCCATCACTGAGGGAAGCCAGGAACTCAAGACTGAAGCCTGGATGCAGAAACTGAATCAGAGGCTCTGAAGGGGTGCTGCCCACTGGCTTGCTCCCCATGGCTTGCTCAGCCTGCTTTCTTTGAGAACTTAGGACCATACCATACCAATTGTTAATCGAGGAAAGGCCTTGCAGTCTTGCCTACAATCTATTGACATTTTCTCAATTGGATGTCATTCTTTCCAGGTAAATCTAGCCTGTGACATAAAAACTAGCTAGCACAGAAACTTCAGGTTTTTCTTTTTTTTTTCTTTTTTCTTTTTCAGAAATTCTGACTTTATTGGTCTAAGGTAGAGCAAAGGTAAAGTTACTTTCCATGTTTTTGTTGTTACAATTGTACTGTGCAAAGAGAAACTGAAAACTGCTAACACAGAGCTATGGTTCAAGGAGAAAAATGCAAAACAAACAAAACAAAACTTAAGGTTTTTCACAGGCAAAGATGCTGTGTATTGGGGTGGGAAGGAGGAACAGCTTCAGTTTGGATGCTTTGAAATGTTTAAGGAAAAAACACTGAAACCTCAACTTTTTCCTTTCAACTTTTTCCTTGAAACTTTGTGATGCTAAAAATGGATTTTCCCTATCGCTTTGTGGGTAAGAGTTTGAGGTCTGAGAGTAAGCACTTGTCTTGCCCAAATGTGAAATAAAATCTTGTGCTGGAGCCCTCAATTTGGAATAAAGAAGGGCAAGTGCTGTGCGAAGCAATTTAAAAAGCTCTGTTTTCTGTGGTCCCAGCAGCATTTTTGAAAGGTCATGATGGGATTAACTGGCTTGTTTTCTCACAGACAGCCAGAATAAAGTGAAACTGAGGTTTCTCAGAGGGATGGAGGAAGAGGTCTTACAAACTCAGTGGGGGGCTCACGAATGGCTGGTGGTTTGGGGAGCTGGGTTTTCTACTTCTCTGCATGGCAATCACTATAGGCTCCCATAAATCTCCTTACCTGACAGGTTCTTACTGAACATAACTTTGTGCCAGTCAATGACAAGAATGGAAATCATGTCTGACTAGGGTAGCTTGTACTCTAGTGAAATCAGTGAGCAAAGTCTTTTGAAGAGTAAAGTGTTGGGCCGGTTACAATTTGGAGAGAGGAAAATCAGACTGAGGGAGACCTGGGGCAGGTATACATGAAGAGATTTTATATGTGACTGGGCTAAGAAGACTTGGTAAGGGGATTTGCAAAGCTGTGGCAAGAAAAACGTTAGCTTTACCTGTAGGAGCTCAGCAGACGTCTGGACTTTGTGACCTCACACCTAATCAGACCCAGATGGTGAGGATTATGTATTAAAATACAGGGAAACTTGGGAAGCTTGACGGTCCTATGGTATGTCTGAAGTTAGTACATTAGATTATCAAATTAGTGTCTATATTTTCATGAGTGGAAAAGAAAATGACAGCAATAAAATACTACACAGGAAACTGAAAATATTTACCAGGTCAGTACACTTGGATTGAGAATAAAACCATTTAAACTTGACTAATTAGAAAGAAACATGAAGCATGATTCCATTAGGTATTGGCCGTCTATAATGGCTTTTAGTGACCTATTTTGGAAAGTTACTGTCTCAGTGTCTGTATTCCAGACACTCAGGGTAAGACGACACACCAACCTTCTCACCTCTCTCCTTACCCTCACATCAGCATTTGTGAGAAATAATAAGATTCATATATACAGGACATGTGTGACTTAAATTCAGTTTCCTGTGTAGTATTTTATTGCTGTCATTTTCCCTGAGACCTGGATGCCCTTGAAATCTCAGCCTGCTGAATATGAGTGAGGAGCCATCCTCAGCATTAGCTGTTTTCTACCCATACTGTTGGGTCCATAGTGGACATCCTAAGCAGATCCACTTAATTTGTAAGCATAGTGAGTTCTTATGATCTTACTGAAGACAATATCCAACAAGTGTCATAGTGAAAATTGACATTTTGTTCTTGAGAGAAAATTTTAGGAGCCAAAGGTTTAAATGTAGTGAAATTTTTACTAACTCACTAAAATCCTTTAAAAAATCTTTGATTTTTTTCTAATATTTGTTATCTAATAATTACTATATGGTTCAAAGGATAATTTCTTTTAATCTTTGAGATTTATGTACAGTATAACAGTTTAGTGTGCAAGTCTATGATTTTAGCTTACACACATATGTGTACTTCTAAAAGCTTATGATGATACATCATTTCTTTTGAGCTAATCAGTATATTAAGTATATAATTTAAGGAAAGGTAATTTTGCCCAGAAGATAGAGTTGTTTCAGTACCAGTTGATTCATGATTATCTTCTCCCTACTGGCTTGTATGTAAACCTTTACCGAGATGTAATTGATTGTATTTGTGTGGGTTTATTGTTGTGTACATTGATTGTTGATTTTTGCCAACACCATAGTGTCTTGCCAATGGTAGCTTTGTAAGAGACCTTTAAAACACTGTGTGTTTTTTAAAATTTGACTGGTCCTTCAAAATGAACAAAGATGTTTTGATGCCTTTTCATGAAAACAATACAGTCAGCCAAGTAAGCCAAAACCCAGTGAGTGGTGATTTGATGGCGGCTGGCTCATATCAGCAGATCCACACGGAGCTGTTCACACCTTCACTCTCCTGAGTTTTCCCACCCATGAACCTGATCAGTCTCTAGGTTAAAATGCTTTCTGCTATCTTTCATCAGCATTTGTTAAAATCAGTTTCCAGGTCCTTATATACAATATTAATTTCTTAAAATTATAAATGATATTGCCTAAGAAATATGCCTTTTCAGTTGGTCACTGCTGTACACAGAAGGAGGACACACATTAATGTGTTGTCTAGGTACACTAAAACTACTGTAAGTCACTTAGTAGTTACTGGAAAATGCCCATGTTTTAGCCGATTGTTTGAAGTTTTCTATATAGATAATCATGTTACCTGCCAAAATGGAAAGCTCCATCGTTTCTAGTCTACACACTGACTTATTTTTGTAAGTTACTGCTCTGTCGAGGATTTCCTTTATGGTGTTGCATAAGAGTGGTGAGAACTGTGTGTTTGCTTTACACCTAATATTAAGGAAGGAAGCCTTCAGTCTTTGACAGCTAAGTAGGCTATTATTGGGATCGTGTTGAGGAAGTTTTCTATTCATAATTTCCTGTAAGTTTTATTATGAAATGGTAATTTGATCAACTATTTTTAGAACTTGGATTGATATTATTTTGTGCTTCTCTTCCTTATGGACAGTCAAAATGGATAAATACAATGACTCAGTTTTGAAAATGGAACTAGCCATGCATTTTTAGGATAAACATCATTTAGTCATGGTGTAATTGAGAGAAAGAGAGAGGGGGTGGAGAGAGAATGTGTGTGTGCTGCTGCATTTAAGTTGTTAATATTTTACTGAGGATTTTTGCATCTAAATTCCTGAGGGACATTGATATATATATATAAATATACACACACACATAAATATATATATATTATCCTTTACCCGCTTCACACACACACACACACACACACACACACACACACACACAAATATATATATATTATCTTTTACCCTCTTCACACATACACACACACACACACACACACACACACACACACACACACACATATTATCCTTTACCCTCTTGGTGAACCACTGAGTCTATTGGAGTTATTTACAGGAACAGGGTTGTGGGTTACTTACAGAAGCATGTGTGACTCAAAAGCAGAATCACTGAAAAGTCTCCTGACAGTGTGGGTGATAACGACGCCCCAAGGGCCATCACGATAGTCCCTTTGCTGTGGTCCTTATTTGCTTTTGATATTAGGGTAAAGCTGGCCTTACAAAATAAGCTGGGAGGTCATCCTCCCAGCTTGTAGCTTTTGAAGACATTATATAGTGTCTCCGTAATTTTTTTTTTGATAGTTTGCAGAACTTACCAATGAACCCAACTGGCACTAGGACTTTATTTTTATTAAAATTCTTAGCATTAAAATACAATTTCCTTAATACCAAGACCCATAAGTCTTTGTTTTCCTTCTGTCTGTCTGTTTTTACTTCGTGTTAGGTAGTTTAGACCAGTGGTTCTCAACTTTCCTAAGGCTGCAACTCTTTATTTAAGGCAGCTTCTCATGTTGTGGTGACCTCCAACCATAAGATTATTTTTGTTACCACTTCATAACTGTAATTTTGATATTGTTACGAATTGTAATGTAAATATCTGTGTCTTCCAGAGTTGCAAGATAATCCCTGTGAAAGGGTCATTCAACTCCCAAGGGGTCATGACCCACAGATTGAGAACCTTTGGCTTAGACAGTTTACAGATTTAAAGTAATTGGTCCACATACTGCATTTATGTTGTTAACTTTGTATGATGTGGACTTCCTAGTGGTACTCACTTTTCTCTGTTCCAATGTCTTCATGAGCTGTTAAAATAACCTCTTCTTTATGTCGACGTTAAGAATCATCGCCATACATTTATACCTGACACCTATGCCTGCCCTTCAGTAGTTAGTTTAAAAGCCTGCGAAATGCTCTGACTTTTAGTTTTCAGAGTCTCTGGTATGCTTAAGTTCAGATTCATGCAAGCACAGTGTGGGATGATCCCAGGAAGCAAGGCCCCATGCTCCCGCTTCTAAACGATTTCACTCTTTTCTAGTTTTCTGAAATTCTGCTTTTCCATTTTTTTCTTAGACAGCTAGTATCTTTATTATTTTACCTGAAACTTTTATGTCCCCAGATAAGCAGTAGAGGGATTGTGAGTTTCAACCCATTTTCTTCTGTCTTGGGATTTCTTTCCATGGAAGAAAGTTTCTCCTTCCTCAGAAGTAGGAATTCTGGCAAGTACTTCCTTGCTCATGTCTGAAGCCCAGCAATGATGCTTGTCTTGGAGTTCCCTATGGCCCACTCTTCTGCTGCTGTGATGAGATACTCTAACCAAAGTAATGGGGAAAGAACAGATTTGGGTTCATGATTGAGAGTGCAGGACAATCACGACGGGAAGACAAGGCAGATAGGAGACTGGAGCAGGGGGTCCCATTACCTCCACAGCCAGGGAGCAGACAGCCATTGCTTATGCTTAAGTCATTTTCTCTGTTTTATACAGTGCAGGGAATGGTGCCATCCAAAATCTTTAAACCTCCATTAACCTCAAGGCAACCCTCCACAGGCATGCCCAGAAGCCCACCTCTTGGGTGTTTATAGATCTCATCAAGTTGAAAACTGAGCTAAACTCAGCAAAACCTGTTTGTATTCTTGCTGATCCTGTTTGGAGATTTAGGATGGTTTGGGTTTAGAATGGGACATCAATGGGGAAATGTGGACCACTGAAAACCAGTGGCATCTTAAAGCCCCCTTCCTTCTAATCTGCCTGCAGCTCTGTGCTTTTCAGTCTTCTAACGTTTACTTGTGGGTTGCAGGTCTTATGTTACCCTCAGTGGGAGATAAAGGATAGAATGTGGTCAGTCCATCTGACTGGAACTAGGTAGAACTTCTATTAGGCTGGAGGGAGGTGTGCTTTGAACTGAATAGCCTATGTAATTATAAATTTGGCGGAGAACACTGAATACCCCAGGGGAATGGTGGTGCTGATGGGATTATTTAGGGATCAGGGATTATTTAACTTCACCCAAGGCCACCCCAATCCCCACACTCATCATCTCCTGTCACTACCAGGCTGTCCTGAAAGTCGCACATTGATGAATTGTGGTTCTTTTCAACTCAGAAAAATCACTTTCTATAAAGCTTAGTACACAGAACAGCATGATATACAATCACAGAATTCTATTCTGATGAACCCCTACTCAACTAGCTATTGTTATCAGTGGTTTGCTTTGTCAGCACTTGCCAATTGCATCATTATTTCATGAAATACCTGCAAATAAGCAGAAAGACTTTTACGTAAGATTCTTGGGTAAGGCAGAAAACTCCGTAAGTTTTGTGGCTTTACTCTTAAGTTGCTTTTTTTTTTCTTTCTAGATTGTTAGTTAACGAGCTCAGGACAATGTTGAATTGGTGAGAGGCTATATCGCTCTGATGTGCACAAAAGATGATGACATGCTAATTTGCTGGAATCCTTCTTGCATTTATGTTACCAGTAAATCTCCTGTAAGCAGTTTAGTTGTTCACACACTGAAAAGTATGTGGATTAGGGTGGGAAAACTCTGTGTGGGAATTGATGAAGATCAAGGACGCTGGCTGACCCCTTTGAATCTGATTTTCTCCTCCCAATGACCAGCTTAGAGTAAGAAACTTACCCTGAAAGAGACTTTAGAGACAATAACCTAGCATATGAGTAAGAAAAATAAACAGTAAATGAATTATTTCAGGTTTCCTGGGTAGTAAATACCAACTCTAGGCCTCTATGTCTCCTACCTCCCTACTTCTTCTGCCATAGTTACTCAGCAATTCTGTAGCACTTCCTACAGCTGGCATGGTGCTTAGGATATTTCAGGCTAGCAACTGGTGGAATAGATACACAGGAAACTTGTAATCTTTTGACTTACTTTTTATTTTAAGCTGTTGAATTCTTTTATATACTTATCCACAACTTCAACTTGAAGGTCAGGAGGGACTCAAGGCAGAGGGTTCATCACCTAGCACTTTTGGTCATATAGCAGACCACCTTGGGTTTCCTTGATGTTGTGTGCTCATTTGTGTGATCCACAACAGTAACAAAGACAAACATTTCCACAGCATATACGTGGCCAGCTCTAGGCTGATCACTGCAGCTGCCTGGCTCTCTGTCCCTGCTGATTTTCTGAAAGGAGTGACTGGTTATCTGATCTATATTACAGAATTTCCCCAAGCTAAAGAATACATAACCAGAGTTCTGCTTATTCTTTTTTTTTCTTCTAGTTTGTATTTCTGACACTTTCTACAGATAGTGTAAACACTAAAACACTGTTATTAAAAGTCTTATTGGTATATTTGAAGCACCTTTTGGCAAACAGAGCCAACAGTGTAAGAGCCAGACACTTCCTAGTGCCTCATTAGACTGTCTGGTACATTCTTTTCCTTGTTTCTAACCAAGCCAGATCTCCAGCCAACCTCAGATCTCAGAGGGCTGCTAAGTCTCCGGGTTCTTGTCTTCATCTCTGTTGACTTGTAAGGTTAAGAGATGTGAGACATTTCTAGGCTCTGCTCTTGCCAGTTTCTGCTTTCCCATGACCCGAGCAGTCTAGAGTGTCCAGGTGGCGTCTTCACCTCATTTGCCCTGGGCTTGGCCACGTTCTCTGGTCACCACTCCCTCTGAGCACTGATATCTTGATGTGGGCTCACCCTGTTACACAGAACACGATATCTCTGTGCCCCTGTGTCATTGTTGAATAAGCTGTATGCTTAGCACTGAATCACAACAGAAAACGAGAATGGAAAGATTTGTTTTAATATAGATTTTTTTTAAAGGGGGTGGTGGAGAGAGTAAGGGAACAGTTGGGGTAGTAACTAATAGCCAGCATTTGCTCAGTTCTTCACTTTTATCCTGCTAGGTTATCATATCAAGTACTTCAAAAGCAATGCCAGCGTTCAAGAACAAAGTATCAGGGTGGATCCTAGGAATCTTATTTACTTCCAAGTCCTGGTTCTTCTGAGTTCCTCTGTATATTACATCTAGTCTAAAGCAGTCCACTAAAAGCTGGAGAAGAGTCCAGTAGTTAGGAGTATTTGCTACTCTTTCAGAGGACCCAAGTTCATTTCCTAGCACCCACATTGTAGGGCTCAACAATCTGTAATTCCTGTTCTAGGAATCAGACTCCTTTTTCTTGCCTGTATGGGCACCATGTAACAGGCACACACACACACAATATTTAATAAAAATAAACCATCACCATAAGAGGACATGGAAACTCTCTTCAAACTGTTTAATGATATTTTTTCTTATAATTAATTAATGTATTAACCAGGCAATTAAAGGACCAGCCACACTCACTGGCTTCTGTAATCTAGATGAGGTATCATTTGCTTACTTGTATTTGTAGATTTCTTTTTTTCTTTTTTTTTTTTCTTTTTTTTTTTGCTAGGAATGGAAGCTCACTTTACGTGTTTAAGAGACTCCAGTCTTTAGTGGTAATCTACAGGCTGAAGATGTATAGCAAACAGCCCAGAGAAGGTCCTGTTAAGGGATTTTAGTGAGGATTTTGGCTAAGGTCAAGGCCTAGATGTAGGCTCTCAGACTTTCAAATTTGATACTTGAATTTTTTTGTAGCAGTGTGTATTAGAAAGGATGCCATGACATATTTCTGGATTCATGACTTTGCTGTGTGCTCTTTGAACATAAAAAAGTCTGTAGCCACTGGTTTATGACCATAAATATTAAAACAAAGGCCAATGCCTTTGAGAAAGTTAGAATGAGGCTAATACCATGAGAGGGACAAGATGCTATGAAAGAAAATCATAGCACACACACACACTTATACACATATACTCACATACTTACACACACACACACACACACACACACACATACACACACATGCACAGGCACACATGCACATACACATACAGACTAAAACTACCACCAACAAAAGAAATGGATATTTATTAGCAGCTTTCCTTGTGTTATCCTATTTCATTAGATACTTTACAATTTAAGAAATAGACACTATTACTTTCCCATTTTATACATGAGGAAACTAAAAGAATCTTAACAGCCATTCAATAGTGTAGATAACAAATTAATTTTTTCTTTGTGTCAATTTCAGATTGTGTGAAAGACTCCAGAAGGCATAAAGGACATACTATTTAAATGAGCCTTGTTCTTGTTATGGTAACAATACTTAACACTCTTCAAAGACAGGCAGTGTTATGCGGGGGTAATTACAAGTGTTGGCAGGTATTTTTGCCAAAGATCAGGTAATTGATGGCAGAGCCATGAGCATAACTCAAGGGTGGTGAAAGTCCCTCAGCTCACCTTCTGAGAGCAGGTTTCAGGATGCTGCTCGAACTATCAACTGGTGGAATTATTCCATTAACAAGAATTTGCTTCCCTCTAGTGGATCAACTGAGTAATCTACACTTTCTAGCCAGCTGTCTCCAGATCACATCTGTTTCTGTGTCTCTTGTCTCTGTCCCTTTTAGTGTTATCAGTGAATGTGATTATCATTGAAGAGAAATTCTCCTGGAATCTCTGTAGTTGTTTCCCAACACTTTACAAATAAAGAGATGTGAGACTGATTGACATCTTCTATCTCACACAGCATATGAACATAAAAATCCAACTCCAGTCTCTACTGTGATTCAGAGTTCTTTTGCCTGATAGTCCACAAGTAGGAAGTAAGAGGCCCATTCCACTCACGAATCCAAAACTCAAAGTCTTTCCTGAGGTATTGTATGTCCATTAACAAAGACACTATTGTGCTCATTTTTGTTTGGCTGCTGGCTCTCAGACTAGTAGAAAGAAGGAGCTTGTGTGTAATATGGACATACGTGTATGCCAATATCTGGGTATATTTATGCTTGGATCTGCTTATATACTCATATAGGTTATCTTCTACAGTAATCTAGATAAAGTTTCTATTTCTTGGGCACTTAAAACTAGGCTTGGTGGTGGTAGACTTCTGTCTACCATAATTTTAAAAATAAACAAAGAAAAAAATGTTAGAGGAATATAGTGGAACCTAATAGATAGAGAGAACAAACACGTAGTGTATACACATAATGCATACAATATAAAGATTACATAATATATATACACAATACATACAACATATAAATATATAGAGTGCATACACATAATACATGCAGCTTAAAAGTACACATAGTGCTGTTGTAATTAGAGTACAAGAAGAATTTTGTAGCCAGAATCAAAGAAGCATTTTGTTTGAAAATCAGATTTTTTATTCCTGCCTTTGGAAATTTATATTAATTGCATACCCAATTTAAATTTATAGTACTCTAAAGAGCAGTATTGTAAGTATGGACAAGTAGGGAAAATTACATAAAATAGTAGATCTTTCTTTTGGTCATATTTGATAGTTTTATTTATTTATTTTTTAACTAATTATTTTATTTACTTACATCCCAAATGTTTCCCTCCTCCTCCCCCCTCCCAGACTTCTTCACCCCATAACCACTACCCTTTACCTCTGAGAGGGAGTTCTCCCCTCATCCCCCAGGGATCCCCCTTTCCTAGGGCATAAAGTCTTTACAAGAATAAGATTATGTGCATCTTCTCCCACTAAGGCCAAACAAGGCAATCTTCAGCTATATATATGTAGCTGTAGTTTATTAATCCACCCTGTGCTCCCAACTGGTTGCACACACACACACCCTCTGAAGAGCTATCTGGATTCAAGAACAAAAGATACACACATTCACCAATTAATTTTGATATGCCTTGGCTAGCTCAAAGTTTGGGTAGTTCTAAGCTTTCCCCTAGCTAGCACACACATCCCTCTGTATCCTGGAGTTAACACCCTTAAAATCTATATTTCATCTCTGCTATCCCAGACTCAATCAGGGAAGTGACCATTATGGCCACTTACTAGGATTCGTATACAGCTGGTCCATTCTCCCATGGATATTCTACTTATTCCTCCCTTCTCTCTCCAAAGCCCAGGAATCCTAAAATTCCTACCTCTGTCTTACCCAGCCATTGGCTGATGGCATCTTTATTTACCAATCAGAGCCAAGTGGGGACAGGGTTGCTTTAGGAACTAAAATTAACATTACAATAAAGCAGCACTAGACCAAACCCACTTCACATATGTGCCAGGGTCTTGGACCAGCCCTGAATGCTCTTTGGCTAGTGACTCAGTTTCTGGGAGCTTCCAGGGGTCCAGGCTAGTTGGCATTGTTGGTCTTCCTATGGAGTTGCCATCTCTTTCAGTTCCTTCCATTCTTCCCCCAGTTCTTCCATAGGAGTCCCTGACCTCAATGGTTGGCTGTGTCATGGATTGCCCTGGTGCTCTTTGTATTTTGATGCTAATTCTGCTTCCCCAAGAGGGGTTGTCTCAGACAGGAGTGAATCACATACTAGGGTGATTTCATGTGAATCCTCTCCCCATTTTAACTTGTAAAATAAAGGCTAGATCCAGTGATTTGGCAGTAAAAGGGAAGGGTGGAACTGAAAGTCTGAGAGAGAGAGAGGGAGAGAGGTCCTAGAGACCTGGGATGAGAGAGGCTCCCCTCCTCTGGGAGGGGAGATGAGGAGAGGAAGGAGAGAGAGGAAGACAGAAGAGGAGGTAGAAGGAAAATGGAGCAGAATCATGTGGCCTAGAGAAATGGAAAGTTGCAAGGGATTTCATAGATGGGGAATATGGTAGTGTATTTGTAGATCTACCCAATCTAGGCCCACAGGTTGTATTCATATTAATTGAGTTGTATTTTCCTTGCATGGTTTTATATGGGTGTAAGATTTGCCACAACAGGCTGTATCTGCATCTGTCTCAGTCAGTTGTTGGTAGAGTCTCTCAGAGGACAGCCATGCTAGGCTACTGTCTGTAAACAGAACAGGATTAGTCATAGTGTTAGGGTTTGGTGCCTACTCATGGGATGCATCCCAAGTTGGGCCAGTCACTGTTCAGCCTCTGCTCCATTTCTGTTCCAGCATTTCTTTTTGCCAGGAATAATTCAGGGTCAAAAAAATTGAAAGTGGGTGGTCTCTTCAGATTCTGTCTCCCCACTGTTGGGCATTTCAGCTAGGGTCACTCACATTGAGTCCTGGGAGCCTCTCTCATCCCAGGTCTCTGTGACTTTCTAGAGGTTGCCACTATTCCCCACTCCCAGAAGCTGCATATTTCCATTCATTCTCCTGATCTACTGGGCTTCTCTCCTATCAACCCCCCTACAACATGATCCTGCCCCCTTTCTCCTCCCCCTCCCCTTCCTACCTAGGTCCCTCCAATCCCTCTGCCTCCTGTGATTATTTTGGACTCTGGTTAGTTTTATTTTAAAATAAAAACTATTTAGAAAAGTAAAACCTAATTATTTGGTAGTGTTCTTTTAAAAAATCAGGAGAGGATCCTGGACAGAGACAAATATAGGCTCCTGTTAGGAGGAAAATCTTTTTGGGTGGATGGATTCCATTATGTGAGAGCTTTTTGAGGGTTTTTTCTCACTTTATCCCCTTTGTGTTTCTCTGTATACATCTCTGATGTTCTTACAGGTAGAAGTCATTGCCCAGCATCTTAACATTTTACACCACCCATCTCATACGCTTGGCCTCATTTCTAGAATTCTAAAAACATTAAACAAAATTGTTTAAAACATTTTTAAAATTTGGGGGAAAAGAGACAGAATGACAACAAAACCCTTTTGAAACAAAACCACACAAAATATAAGAACTGGGCGTGGCTATTAAATGGGTCTCTAGGAATATGTTTGACCAAACTGAACCAGTTGCTTATTTATAACTGTGGCCCTGCTGGAGATGCTGATCTCCAGTAACCACTGTGCCCAGTGGAGAGCAGCAGGGACCAGGTGTGTTTCCAGCTTCTAAGACAGATCACCCAGGTTTGAGTATTGAAATTCTGGACTTTACTAATGGCTAGTCTTTATCCAACCAATTAATTTCAAAGCAACATAATTATTGCCACCTCACAGTCTATTTGTGAAGATATATGTGTTGAGGGTAATGCTTGACATATCATAATGATTTTTTTAAGCTAGTACAATAATTGTTTTTACCCAGCTTTCATTAGTGATCTTGAAATTGACTAGGTTTAGGCAATGAGTCAGACAGCATCTATCTGGATCCATCCTTCGTTCCAGTCATTTGGAACTAATTCTCTTCCTTGGGCAATGATGCCTCAGTGTCTTGAAAAGAGCTGGTTTTCCTCTGAAGGTGCCAAGTCAGTCTCTGTTCTATCCTATGTGGGGCTATGCTTTCACAGCAGAACAGAAATTAAAGCAACGTAGAGGCTGTAATAGTCTTTCTCTTCCTCAGAGCATGTTAGAAATGGCTGGGATCTCAAGAGAAAAGATGAAGTAGACTGCTCTTCAGCTATGTAGGAACAATGCTAAGTTCTTCTTAGTTCTTGCCTTAGTAATCACTGGACAGGGGACATTAGACAAAACTGGTCTCTGACAGAGACACCTTTATGGCAGGCTCATGAACACTCTGTGTTTTAAATTTATATTGATAGTATTGTCTAAAAATTAGTTTCATGTTTCCTCTTATTGTTTTGTTATTTAAAATTCATCCATCTTACTATATGTCCATCTTTGGTTGTCTTGTAACTATGTATAATAGATGGGGTATATCTCTCACACTATAGTTGTATGCTGAATATATAGCTTTTGTTCACTTCTGTCTCTGAGAACATTACCACAGCATCACAGGCTTATTCTAACCTCCAACCCTTGTTTATTTGTACATTCTCACTATAGTCATGAATATCTCTGCTCTGACCACATCCACTGACATTGTTTAATTTTAATACAGTCCTAAGTCAGTATCAAAATTAATCCATATCACCACAGGAAAGGATTTTATTAACTAGTATGTGTTGGTTTGGAGAAGTTTTTATTTTTTTGCTTTTAGTCTTACCATTCATCTTTGTTTTTATTATAATTAACATTCTTATTAATTCCTTGAGAATTAATTCTTTCTTTTCATAATGAATCAAGTCCAATTCATACTGCACACACTGTCACCATTCATTCTCCGACCCCAAGGAAACCTTTACCATCAGACTCATGCAACAGAAGAAAAGACTCTGGGAGCATGAAATAGAGAATTCAAATCTGAACTTGCTCTTGGTTGGATGACTCCAAGGGGGAAGATTTCTTCTCTTTTCCTAATGAAGCCTGGATGCTTTGTTGGTGACTCATGGTCATCACTGATGCATTTGATCCACATATCTGAGAACGCAAAGAAGGCTGCATTTAAAAGTAATAGACTCAGTTGTTTGAAGGAAGGAATTTTTTAAGAGAGAGGAGCATCCAGTTTGTTTCATGGTGTCTTAGTTACTTTTCCATGCTGTGAAGAGACACTGTGACCATGTAGACAAGCTCATCGTTCTCTGGCCACTTGTCCTGAGAGGCACCTGGTGAGAGCAGTCTCTGTGTTACTTGGCTTCTGGCTTCTTGCTTCTTCCTTTGTGGTGTTCACCTAGCAACTCGGAAGTCGGTTTTGTGCACAGAACTGAAGGTTATCTCTCTGGGCTGCTCTGATATTAGTACCCAAAGGGGCGCAGGCTTTCTGGGGACCGGGTCTTGCCTGCCATGTGTTCTAATACCTAGATGTGGCATCCGAAGGCCGCATGAGGATGCAGTGTTCAGTACTGGGACAGAGACCCCTCTGTGTACCCAGGGAGATCTTCAACTGTTCACAACTTAGCTGCCCAGACATCATGTGGCAGCTTTTCTGGTAAGCCTCTGAACTCGATGGCACAAGTGACTTCTAACATATGTGACTTCTAACTCTGCTCACTCATCATTCCAGCACATGGAGCTCTCCAGATTCCAACTTGGATTTTCTTATGTAGCTAGACTAGCTTTCCATGCCAATACTGATGGGTCAGTGCCAAATCCTTGCTAGGACCTCCATAGATAGGATAGTTGAGGGACTTTTGACCCCCAAAGTTGGGTCTCATAGTATGACCTCTCAACAATACCTGTCACTTTAGTGTAGAATACCAGGACTCAGAGGAAGCTCCCTGGCATCTGTGCTTCTCAGTCCCCAGCCACACCTGGCTAAGCTTCAGCTCTCAGTGCTGAGGCCACACACTTGCCCCACAGCTGCCATCCCTTGCTGCCTGCTTCTCCTAACTGTGTTCCTTTCTATTCCTCCTTCCACTCCACCCACTTCCTCTGTTTTTTATGTGAAGATTCTAAGTGACACGCCTGTGGCTTTGAACTTTGTTCCCTCCTCAGCTCTCTCCCTCTCCAGCTTCTGAACATGCCACGCTCCTCCCACTGAGTCAAACTTTCCTTTGATGCTCTCTCCCAATTCCCTAGTGTTTTAATATGATGCTGTCTGTTGACTGCTGAACCCCAGGCTTTTCCACTGTCACACACCTCAAAAGGGAGCTGCCTCCACCTTTTTGAGCTGTACCCAATTGATATGATAGCAGTGGGTGGGTGCCGGAGAGACTGGATGGCGACAGAGAAAAATGGGGAACATGAAGCCCCTCAATATAGAGTCCAGTTGAAGTCCCTGGCCATCAGTAAAGCAAGAATACCAGCAAAAGGAACAGTTGCTTTCCCAAGACCTTAAGAAGCTATTTATAAACCTGTAATTTTCCAGAAATTTCACCAGGATCCACTTTATAGAAAGAGGTCACAGACCAGCCCTTTGTGTGATGCTAGCGGCTCGTGGTTTCTCCTTCTCAGATTATGATTTCATCCAAAGCATGCCCAGAGCAACCTTACTTATCTCCCTTATGAAGACAGACAGGAAGGCAGGTGTAGTTTTCTGAGCAGCTCTTTAAGGTGTGATCTGAGGGCCACGGAATGCTATGTGGATGACTGATGTTAAGACCACTGTGATCTCTTGAGGACTCCACACGTACTCTTTGGTGTGTCTTACTTTCTCTCTCAGAGCAGGTGAGTCTTCTTTCCCCTTGAACATCCTTTACTCCTAAGCCTTGTGCTCAAGCATATGTTAAAATGTATTCAGTAAAATCACCAATTTTGCTTCATACACTGGCTACTGTTGAAATCATTCTCAGTGTAAAAGCCAGGTATCCACACTTGGCTCAGTCCAAGGTCCCTAAAAGTCTAGAGCCACTCAAGGTGCTGAAGATGGCAGTGTGAAGCTGTGTTTCTGACCCTCACGGCTGACAGGACTCAACCTTCTTTTCTCCTAGGATCTGTTTTTGGTTTTCTGTCTGATGTGAAATGCTTGACTGTAATATTGTAAGGTGTTCTCCTGATTTGCATCTGTCTGTAGCTTCATTCTTATCCTTTGTTGGAAAGAACACTTTAATTTTTATATAATAAAACTAATCTGGATTTTTAAGTAGGTGTTCTTGCATACATGTTACAGAGATATTTCTTCTCTTGAATGTTTATCTTTTAAATTTTCAATTTATCTGTGTAGTCTTTTTAGCAAGCATTGTACTGTTTTTCTTTGCCTTTTCTTTTCTCTCTTCCTTCTCTCCCTCCCTCTCTTCCTTCCTTCACCACTGCCCTTCTTCTCTTTCTTCCCATGTCTCCCCCACTTTCTTATTGCCCCTCCCCTCCTCCCCTCCTCTTCTCTGGCCAGCAGTGAGGCCAGAATTCCAATAACATGAACAAGTGCTTGAAGTCTTTCCCCTTTCCCAGCTACAAACAGAGAGTTTTCTAAGAACTTCATCAGAATTGTTCTCCGGGAAGAGGACACAGACTAGCCCTCCTGTATAATGATGGATTTCATCTTATCAGATTTCAATTCCATCCAGAGCATGCTCAGAGCAGCCTCACTTTTCTCACTGATCAAGAGAAAGCAGAAGGTACAGAGCAACTCTTCAACCCTTTCCGATGTGATCTGAGCACCACAAAATGCTAAGAGCATGCAAATTCTAGGGGACAGCTTTGTCACTGAGCTTGTCCTTGCCTTTTATGGACTTCTTTATAAGATTTCAATTTACTCTTCCATATATTTATTGCTACCTATTATTTATATGGTTTTGAATTGTGTGCTACAATAACATCTGGTTATGAACATTCTTATATATTGCCCTCTTAGGCTTGATTTGTTGTAGATTTTGTGTTTTTTTACATGTATTTTCAAATAAGGATTTGAAGGGCTTAGAAAAATTCATTTGGAATGTAAATAGGAATTGCATTGAATTTACAGATACATTTTGAACTGAATCAATATTTTATATTAAGTTATCCATTCCAAGAGTATATGCTATTTCTCTCCATTAGTCAGATGATCTTCTGTGATTTTATCAGCTCTAAACTTCTCCAATCATCAGACAGACTTTTAGAAGCTGTTCCCCAGTTGTTTTGATTCCAGGGCTGAATCTATAACCTCCTTCTCCTTCCCTCACAGTGGTTTCAAGTAGAAGACAACACATGGTCCTCACAGGCTCACATTCCTATGCAAATATCAGCATAGGATCTGTAATATGAAATGTGCATCTGTAATATGAAATGCCTGTAGAATCCAAGAAAGTAGAGAGGGGCTACTGATGCAGAGGAGAAGAAGTCTTAAGGGGAGGGGCTAATAGAGCAAAAGTGACCTGAAGGAGGAAATTGGAAATAATAAGGAAGGAAGGTGAAATAGGGAGAGGGATGGGCAGTAGGGTTGGGAAGAGATAACTTACACTAGGGTGTTTGGAAACCTATTATTCTATGAGCTTCCTCTACACAGGGAATACTCATTTCAGAAGCCATTGGTTGCCAAACAAAAATCTTAGTGGCAGGTATGGAATACTTTCCTTCCTGTTTGGTCAGAGGTGTCATAGAGAACCCTGACACTGTATAATCTATTGCAATTGCACTTGATTGCTTATCAGAATGTTTAGAGCTCTAATCAGTGTGGATCCTAGAAGAATTGAGCCTAAAGATGAGGTGGACTACAGTCTCATGCAATAGACATTTATAGCATCAGACAATTTATACTGTGAGTGTTAAGAAAGATCACCTTCCAGGCAGTGGTGGCGCATGCCTTTAATCTCAGCACTTGGGAAGCAGAGGCAGGCAGATTTCTGAGTTTGTGGCCAGCCTGGTCTACAGAGTGAGTTCCAGGACAGCCAGGGCTACACCGAGAAACCATGTCTCAGAAAAACAAACAAAGAAACAAATAGGAAGAAAGAAAGAAAGAAAGAAAGAAAGAAAGAAAGAAAGATCACCTGAATAATAATCACAAGGAAAAGCTACACTTGGTAAAAAAACATGTTTCCCCATAGAAGCAAGTAAACAACAAGATCCAGTTGTAATGAATAATCTAAACTCACTCTTATACACTCTACTTGGGAGGGGCATGAAGACATATTCCAGGAACAATTCCGATTTTTGAAGAAACTGGGGTTCCCAAGACTCTTGCCTGTGTTTTTGGAGTTTTCCCATGAGCACTTAGAATTCCTCCCATAACTCCATTCTAACACCAGCACTTGATAATAAAACTATTGCAGAAGACACTACAGATCTTGGTCACAGGGTATGGAGAAATCATGTTGGTATTGATCAGGAAACTTCCTCCCTGGTAGCTGGCTTTCATTTTAGTGAGTGGGGGAAGGGAGGCAATTACAGTTTCATCCAGCTGTGAACTACAATGATGTGAACTATGCAGAGCAGCATATGTGCACAGTGCAATAGTGGCATGAATGTTTGTGGGGCATCCAACCACTTTCTGATTGGCCATAAGGCCTGCTCCATAGGAGGAAAACATGCCTGTACTCTAAACATATCCTATCAATCTGAACGAGAGCTGAGGCTTGTGGAGTTCACAGGCTCCGGGGATGAGCCTACTCATATCATCTACTAAATAGACACTGACTCAAACTGCCCTCCAGTTTAGCCCTTCTCTACTCATGTACCTGTGCAGTTCTTAGCCATCATCAGAGAAGCTTTCTTGTGCAATGGTTGGTGGGTAATGGAGAAACTCACAACTGTTCAGAGTGCCGAGGACAAGTGTCAGTGGAGTGCTCAGCCACAAACAGGATGTCTACATCATAACCCTCATCCCAAAGGCTCCAAGACCATTTCAGAAGAAAAGGTAGAAACAGCGTACGAGCCGGAGGTCAGGGAAGGCTGGAGCAAAAATGTGATTTTGTGGATATTACACTACTGCTGTACATAGTAATTCATAGCAGTTATGGTTGCCTAGGGAAAACCTTCACGAGATCAAAGCAATCAGTAAGTTCATGTAGGGTCACAGAGAAGCTAGGACAATTGATGGTTTCAGGGGTTGGGAGGAATCAGTTTTAAGGGCATGGCTCCTAGTAGGTCTACTGTGCTCCAGTGAATGACCCCATACTCAGGATTATATAGGCAACACAAATTGGACTCCTGTTTAAAAAAGAAAAGGATAGGAGGTTGAGGTGAGGGTGTACCTGGGAGGGAGAATTTGAAGGACAGATAGGGGGATGGTAATTGTGATCAAAGCACACTGTATGAAATTTTCAAAGAATTAATGAAAATAAGGTTTTGGTTGTGAGCCTTAGAATTTAATGTCTAAGTCATGTCTCCCGTCCAATAAAAAAAATTGTTTTTTTTAAAAAGACAGCTTTACATCATTTATTTTTCTAAAGCTGAAGTTACCTCATCTATACAGTGGTGACAACCACTATGTTGAATGATTTCTGTATGTAATAAGGGTCAATATATTCAAATACTATATTTAACATATAGTTTGTGCTGAGTCAATAAGAAATATTCTAAATTTGAGGGGACGAGAGATAGAGATCCTTCAGTGTAGAGCTGGAGAAATGGCTCGTTGGTTAAGAGTGTACAGTTCTTACGGAGGCTCTGAGTGCCCACATCAGAAGGCTCCCCAGTGCCTGCAGCTACAGTTGCTCAGGATCTGAAATCCTTTTCTGACCTCCTCAGGCACCCACACTCTCCTGTTCATGTTTTACTCCCTAACACATATGGATGTAACTGAAATTAAAATACTTTAGAGAGAGAGAGAAACTCCAGCTTCTCAAGTTTTTATGATGTTACTTTCTTCTAAATATTTTCATGTTTGGGGGACTTTATTTTGGAGAAAGCCACCCATCAGCTTGTTTTAAGACAAGTCAAAAAAAGATCTGGGTGTAATTTGCATACTTGCTAAATCTATTTTGTTCATTTCCATCTTTTATTCTTCTCTCTCTCTCTCTGTCTCTGTCTCTGTCTCTCTCTCTCCCTCCCTCCCTTCCTCTCTTTTCCTCTCCCCCTCCCTCCCACTTTTTCTCTCCCTTCCTGCAATAGTAAGGATTGAATCTATGTCTATGCTACCCAAGCTCTACCCCTAATGGTACAGCTCCCTCTCCCCAATAAATCTATTTGGATGGATGGTTAGGGCTTTATATTTGTATGTAGTGAGAGGGCCAGTCATGTACTTTATCTATTTCAGTATCTGTAAGCTATAGCCCTGACCCTGCTTCTGCATAAGAAGTATTAAGAAATGAAAGAAGTATATGAACAAAAAAGCAGGCCCACACAACATATTTCCAGATATATTTACATCTTCCTTACTGGGCAAATACAGTGACTAATGCCGCAGGCCGGCCGATCTGGGCCTTCCTCAACCCGTGGGAGAAACGGGGTCCTAGTCAGGTTGATAAGGCGTAGGTGAAGAAATGATGGCAGAGACGACACATTAAGTACAGGATCTGAATGTATTTCTTAAAAATGGCATCAGACTTTTACAGTCATTGCAAAAGAGAGATGATAAATCTGGCAGCTCAGCAGTTAAGGTACATCTGAGGCTACCTAAAACATACTGGGTCTAAAGCAGCAGCTATCTCCTCTGAACTGGTGCTGCATCCCCCGGGCCCAAGTGCTCTGGGCCCCGGGGAATGAGGATTGCATGAGTCTGAGTCCTAGCCCATCTAAGTTCTAGTGCGAGTCCTTCTGCTAGTCCATAGTTCTAGTCCTGCATGCGAATCCAAGTCCTTCATGTGAGTACAAGTCCTAGTCCTTATACAAAGTGACAAGCAGGCTTAAGTAGCATACAACAAGCAGGGCAGATGACAAGAGTCACGTAGGCAGGTGACACATCAAGGTCAGTGATCTTACTGACCAAGATCAAGTATCCAGTTGTGAAGCAGCGGAAGAGCAATGGTGCCCCTCCCTGCTGGGGCTAATTTGGTATTCCTATGCTAATTCTCTTGTTCTGCTGGAGGCAATGACTAGGGGCTTCTGACATAATACTTCTAGCTAATGTCCTTGAGTGGGAGCCCTTCGATTACTCTCTAGATTACTCTCTAGTACGTAAAACATTTCTAACTATTGTGAACTATCTATTACCTGAAGGAATGTGCTAGACCTCTGTTGCTAGCTCTGGTGAGGCAGATTCCTTGAGAGAAATTCCAAGTTATGGACAGTTTGGTATTAAACTAGGATAGGTTAGAAACATTGTGTTGGCCAGGAAACAATGCCCAATCTTAGTCATTTACGAATCAGTTCTTGGGGTACCTTTATGCTTAAATATGAGGGTGTGTTGATGATTGGAAAGACTGATCTGGAACACTTCTGAGTTAGGAGATACCAGCGACTGTCTGAATATCCAGGAGGCACAGAACTCCTTTTGGATCCTTATTGCCTCTTATCCTTAATCAGGATTTTATCCCCGATATTTTGGATGTGACTGGAGTAGACGAGTGTGTGTGGCAGACGACAACCTGGAAATCCAGGTTTAGTTTAAAATTCATAGATACCTCTGCACACCAAAAAAATTTCTCTGTCTCTCCCCACTGTGTGTGTGTGTGTGTGTGTGTGTAGGTGAAGTACAACTTTTGGGAGTTGGTTTGGGATCTTCACCAAGATCTACATTGTGTAGGACAGAGATCTAACTCAGACTGTCGGGGTTGGTAACTGCCTTTAGCTGCCTTGGTTTCTCACCAGCCACTTCCTAAGAGAACATGAGTCAGCCTCCAGTTGACAGCCTGTCCTTTTCTTTTCTCCGTTCCAATGGTGCCTAGTTCCATGAGGACACATCTTTATGTGTCGACCTTGGCTGACACATCTGTAGACTGTCTACAGGCCCCCACAAGTACCTCTGGTCACCTTGATAGCTAGTGTTGTCCAGTATCAGTGAAGTCTATGTGGAAGAGGAAGCCTGTGCAGGGGCTGGAACTGTGCCTGGAATTCTGCCTGCTAAAGTGGTAGGACAGAAAATTGACTCTTGATGGCCACTTCTCAGCAAAGGATGTCTGGATGCGTTGGGAGAGTTTGGGCTAGAAGAAGGCTGGAATAGACTTCCTAGTGTTGCCCAGAGCTGTGACCTTCCTTGTGTGGCTGCATTTAATGTAGGAATGGGTCATGTGCTAAGGTTCCACTTAGGCACTTATGAAATATAATTCTTTTCCTTTAATTTCAAGAGAGACAATTGCTGCCTGAGGTGGTGCAGAGGTGATCTTTCTATTTTGGGAGTAAAATGAACTGTAAATCATGAGAACAGTCATTGGTTTGGAAGTCTCTTTTTGTTCTGTTCTACCCACATCATGCAAATAGAAACTCAAGTTCCCTCTGTAATAAGAGTGGAGAAACCTCAAACAGAGGCTGGGTGAGCAGTGGCAAAAAGAGATAACCTTTACCCAAAATCTCACTTAAAACAGAGGAGGGAGCTGATTTAAAACAGGCCGTGCTTGAGTCTAAGAGAAAATAATGTATCAATTTAGTTATGTGGATACAGATGAAACCAGTCACTTCTGAAAAATTTCTCCATCACCTGTGTTCTTTAAGGTTTATGTAAATGATGGAAGGAGACTCTAGTTAAGGAGTATGGGGCATGAAAGCTGAACCTTACTTCTAATTTGTTAAATTGTGCATTAGTATGGCAGGTGCTCAGACCCACTTTTGACTGGGAGTGAGGGGAGCACTGTGAGGGGAGCACTGTGAGGGGAGCACTGTGTTTCATAGCAATGAACAGAGAAGGCTAGATTTGCAAGTCTAGAGACTGCAACTTATAGGTGGAATGGTTAATTAATCAATTAATTAATTTTGTCTTTCCTGGGAATCAAATTTGTAAAAGATGATGATGACAAGCTTATGTCACGTGGTGTGAAAAGGGAGACTTCAAGTGTATAGTGCTGTTGCTGTAGGCACCTTGAGAGACCTCACTTGTGCACACAAGCCCAGCCATGTCACTGCGCATACTGCAGAGGCTAGAGTGAGCACTGTCACAGATGCAGGGTCGAGGGAATTGGTATTTCTCTTTGTATTTAGATCATAGCACATCTTAGTTTCATAGTTGTGTTTCAGGGAAAACAAGAGATGGAACGGGAGCAGGGAAGGAGTGGTGAACCTCTTTTTGTAAGCGGCATTCTACCCAAATTGAGACAACAGTATTGTTTACATTTAAACAGTTAAAGCATTTTCACCTGCCAGGAACTTGCTCATTGTGTCTGGTAAAGACCCCTAGAAATGCTTTGTGATGCAGTTGTGCCATTAAAAACTGATTCTGGAATGGCCAATGAATGAGAGTCGTGAATTTATTTAAATCAAATCAAGCCTAATCAAAGTTACTAACCACTTTCATTATTACTGGGGCATCACATCAGCTTTTTGAGCCAGTAGTTGAAGCCTGCTCACACAGTGAATTTCTGTCATTTACGCAGAAATAACTCAAATGATCCTTGCATGTGGCTGTTGGCTTAGCTTCTAACTGCATAGTTGGAAAGTTACAAAAGTCAATGAACTGTGTGTTTGCTAAGGTAGCTTAGAAAAATGGTATAGATTAATACTAGTTTTACCCTCTAGAATAAGTTTACCTAACTTTGTTCTTAAACTGGCTATTTTTATTGCATGAATCTTATGGTATTTAAGCTTATTTTCTGAACTACTTCGTAGACTGCTGATATGGGAAGTAAAGTTTGAAGGCCTGCTTAGGGGGCTGTTGGACTTCAGGTGTGTTTAAGCTATCTCACCTACCTTAGGAAGGCTTTGTTATAGTCAGAACGTTAGACTCTAAAGATAAGCGTGTTGACACAGGAATTTCCCAAGTGAGTGACATGAAGGAGACCCTCCCACTTAGGTTCTGTCCTCTGTTCTCCAAGGATCTCCACAGCTCTCTCCACTGTTTTGTTTCCCAACTGCAAGGCAGTGTTCAGGCATGTACCCTCCTCATGACGGAGCCAGTGGATTGTAGTCATCATGTCTCCTTACCCTGCAATGTCCTACTCGGATTAGTGAGCACAGATACCATTCCAATTGCTAGATATTTTGAGTCTCACCCTCATCATTTTTGTCCCAGAGCAACTTAGGAAAGTATTTGTTTCTTATTTATTTGTACATTTCTATGAACTGACATTTTCAAGGACACCACCTTGCAGTATGCTTGAAACAATCCTGTGTAAGACGGGAGCCTAGTAAGGTGGAAGGGATGCTCACAAGGTTTGCTGAGTAGAAAGGACTCACACATCTCTTGGGAGCTGAACTTTGGGAGAGTTTCTTGGTCTATAATTGTTAGCATCCAGAACCTGCGGCAAATATGGGCGGGTCCACAGAACTGTCGCCAGGGCAACGGCCACCATATTCCAGAATCCATTGGGTTCAGCTCCCACCTTTACCTGGACTGCTACGTCACGACATATATATATATATATATATATATATATATATATATATGTACTTTCCTCCATCTTTCTCTCTTTTCTTCTCTCTCTCCCCTCTCTCTTCCTGCGCTGCTACCCCCTACCCCCTTCCAATTAAACCTCTTACACATGGAACTGCCTGGGCCTGGTGTCTGCAGACGCTTCCTGCCGCGACTCAAACCCATCAATAATACTTTCTCCCATCTGTGCACATCAAAACCATAACATACTGGCTTCTTCCAGCCCATATTTTTTGTTTGTTTGTTTGTTTTGTTTTGTTTTTTCAAAAGCAAACATTTCTGGGAAAGAGGATAATACCTTTAAACGACTTTAAATTATTAGACCAAATTTGGAGATTAAACACATCAAATGTGGTAAGACAAATGTATTGACAAGAATTGAAGTATAATACAGATCCAGGACACCATGATCATGAATCAGAGTCTTAGAGCCCTGAAGGAAAGTTTGTGTAGAAGTAGGATTGCCAACAGCATAAGGAGGAGTTCAGAGCTGGAAGTGGAGGTTTATGGAAGCCACTATTTTCCTCCTTGCTGTTTGTGGGGTGGTGAGCTTTACACAGATGGCCTGGTCCCCTGTCAAGCACAGGCCTTGAACCCTGGTGACCTGGTGGGTGGTGACTTCTGCCTGCATGGGACCGCAGGTATTCGGTCAGGGCTCCCGAGCTCCTGGCTCCTGTGAAGCTATAGCCTCCCACAGGCCCCCACAGAGAGGTATGTGGCTATCAGTCATGTAGGCAATGCCCCAAGCTCCTGGTATTCTGTCTGGACTCCTCCTCCACAGTTATCTGACAACAGCCAGGTATGTTACTCCCCCCACAGTTACCTGGCAATAGCCAGGTAGGCTAGGCCCACTATAAAAGGGGCTGCTTGCCCCTCCTCTCTCTCTTATTCTCTTGCTCTTACTCTTGCTCCCTTGCTCTCTGCCTTCCCTTCTTCCTCTCTCCACGTGGCCATGGCTGGCCTCTACTTCTCTACTCTCACCTTCTCTTTCCCTCTCTACAATAAATACCTTAGAACCATGGACTGCCTCTTCTCATTGGGGTCCACCATGCTGGAGCAATGGAGCAGGTCTTCCCCTATTGAGCAGCATGTCTAACCTCCTCTCTGGAGGCCTCCCTGTGCTCCAGCCATGGCTTCTGCCAACCCAAGCCACAGCGCTTGAACAAGTCAAGCACTCTCATCCCCAAGGTAACCAGCCAGAGCTCTCTGCTCCCTGCTCTTTTCCCTTAGGCCTTGGGCTGGAGTCCACCCGAGGGTCCCCACTCTGTTCTCAACTCTTCTGCAACATCTAGTGGCATCTGAGGTTTCCAAGGCAGAGAACCTGGCATACCTGACCTCCATGTGGCCCAGGGATCCCAGAACCTGCTCTTCCGTGGTACCCAGCGGTGTCCATGGTGACCAAGAGTCAGAGTCCAACTCTGGCAGGTCCATGGGAACCCCAGACTGCACCTTCCTCACCCCCAGAGCAGGATCCTGCGGCTTCTTACATTCTTGACACATGCCTGGAGGTTCTGTGGGGGTGCGTGCAGTCAGATTTCCAGCGTCCAGCCTTGTCCAGTGGCCCTAGCCCCAAGC
This sequence comes from Mastomys coucha, assembly GCF_008632895.1. NCBI lineage: Eukaryota > Metazoa > Chordata > Mammalia > Rodentia > Muridae > Mastomys > Mastomys coucha. The sequence continues at coordinate 81,528,342 of NW_022196905.1, forward strand.
AGATGCAGGACCCCACTTGTGATCCACACCTGTTTGCCCAGGTAGATTTTCCAGACCCTGATTGAGTAGATGGTGACAGTGTGATTTATTTTATTTATGTAATATGTCATGTTCCCATCCGTCATGAAAGTTAACAAAACAGTAAAGCAAACAATGTGTAGTGCAAGACCAATGAAGGAGGCATTGTTTTTACTGTCCTGAGTTTCAGTGCCCAAATGGAAAGTCACCAGAGCTGACATGGCTGGTAAGATGCAGGAGGAAAATGACAGCTGATGGACTCCTAGAACAGACAGCAAAGTGGCTGCCCTGGAACAGCTGACTGAACAGGAGGGGGAGAGAAAGAGAGAGAGAGAGAGAGAGAGAGAGGGAGAGAGAGAAGGAGAGAGAGAGGGAGAGAGAGAGGGAGAGAGAGAGAGAGAGAGAGGGAGGGAGACAGAGAGACAGAACAGAGAGAATAGAGAGAACAGAGAGAGAGACAGAGAGACAGAGAGAGAAAACAGAGAACAGAGAAAAGAGAGAGAGAGAGAGAGAGAGAGAGAGAGAGGGAGACAGAGACAGAACAGAGAGAGAGAATAGAGAGAACAGAGAGAGAGACAGAGAGAGAAAACAGAGAACAGAGAAAAGAGAGAGAGAGAGAAAGAGAGAAAGACAGAGAGACAGAGAGAAAGACAGAGAGAAAGAGAGAAAAACAGAGAGAGACAGAGAGAGAAAACAGAGAGAGACAGAGAGAGAAAACAGAGAAAGAACAGAGAGAGAGAGAACAGAGAGAGTGAGAGAGAGCAGGGTGGGGGGGAAGAGAAGGGAGAGGGGAGAAGGGAGAGAGGGCCATTTCTCCCCTAAAGAGCTTGCTGCAGTACTTAGGTCTGGAAACTGAGGTTGGCCAGTTTTCCCCTCTTCTCATTCTCAGCAACTCTCTACTTTTCTCTACTTGCCTACAATGTTCATTCTCTGTCCTCTCCCTGGTTTATGTCTGTCTGCAGAAGCACAGTGAAAGCCAGTGAAACACTTAGGGCTAAGCTTGGTAAATGCTGACTAGAAGCTCTGGAAATTATTAAAGATCTGCATTCTGCCCTGCTGGATCTCATTTCCTTGAGAAGCTTTTACCTTAAAGTTGTACTGGATGTTAAAACAATGCTCAAAGTTGTCTGTGCATATCCAGCCACTAGTTTCACTGCTGGGAAAGCATGTATAGAATTTAAGCTTATTATACTCCAGTAAGAAGCCACCAATGCATCCTTCTACTGTTTTGAGTACATGAGTGTGTTTCCTAGAAATTAACCTTCCACGGGATAATTACCTCCCTTCTACCCCAATGTCTCCATCTAACATCTGAGGATACTGGCACTACTTACTTCAAGAGTTAATGGACACATTGTTACAGACATTTTTAGTCCTGACCTGGGGTTTTTACACAGCTTTGATCATTTAGTTCCCAGATAAGGGGCACACACAACCTTTATGTTTTCAATAAGCCTTAGTCAGCACAAGAGCTGGACAGATATCTCCATTCTAAGCCGTTAGAATCTATGTTCCTATAGATAACCCCGAGTTATGACTTACTACTTACTATATTTTATCTGGGCTACTCATAACTCTAATTGGCTAGCCCTCAGGGCCATATTTTTATGGTTTGTCTAATACATGGCAGCTTCTCCTTCCTCCTGTACCACCTTCTCATGGTTTTTCTCTGATCCCCATCCCAGGAAACCTAAACCCCACCAATAGCTCTTCTGCCCAGCTATTGGCTGTTGGCATCATATTCACCAATCAGAAATAACTCGGGGGCAGGGTCACTTGAGTTTACTTGCAGACTCCAGGTCTTGAGGCCTCTCACTTAGCATTACAATAGACAGCAGACCAAGCCTCAACATCACACTGTATACTTGCTAGCATCGAAACACACTGGTATTTGACTTATCAAAAGGCACAACCAGTTTCTCGTCCCTTGACTTGGATGAGTCTCTGGACTTACTTGGTGAATAGAATGGAGATGGTAAGAATGAAATCTGACATCTGAAACTCAATTAGAAAGGAAAGCTGCCATAGGAAGCTCACCCTGGGAGCCATCAACCAACATGTGAAGTGCCTGAGGCTGCCATGGGGAGAGACCACCATGGAGCCTTATGTATTCCAGACTACAACTACTTAATTCTTTTTGGCCTCAGGGCAGAACATGTGAATGGAATAGTGTTTAAGAAGGCTTCAACTAGTCACAGTCTGATTGCACCTACAGCAGACATGTGGGCCTTGTCACCCTCAGTATTGTTTGCTATTGCATTTAACTGTTCATAGTTATTATTGTCTTAAACTGCTCTTTCACGGTAGCAAGAGGCTAAAACATAGATCCACAGCACAGTTACATCTAGGTAGACTGAGGCAGGCCATGATGAGGGCGTAGGTTGTGGTGGCAAAAACTGTGATTGCTGGGGCAAAATTTTGGTAAATTTTATTTTATTTTGGAAAATTATCTCTTTCATTAACTTTTTTTGCTATTCTAAGGCAAAAAGCCTCTGACTTTTGATGATTAACTCCTGCTGTTCAGTGACCTGACCTGCAGGCCAAGTTATTCGGGGGAGCGAGGAGGACCACAACCTGGAATAAGAATGGGCAAGAGAGAAGACAGGACTCAAGGAAGCATTGCTTGTCAAGAGTCATTTACTTAGTGGAGCAGAACATATTTAAAGCAAAAATCTTGGAGGGGAGGGGAAGAGGAAGGAGGGAGATGGAAGGTTACAAAATCTTCTGGGGTTGAGCTCTGGGGTAACAGGTGGGGAGGGGGTGGATTTCTGTGAATATTCTTTTCTCAGGGACAAGCTGGATCCTTGTGATAGGCAGGATGTTAATCTC
>NW_022196905.1:81531917-81532745 GCF_008632895.1 Mastomys coucha
CAATCCAGTCTTACTTACATAAAAACAACATTCTTCTTTGAGGGCAGCACACAGACCTCCCTTTTTTAGAAACAGTAAATCAAGACCTCTCCGATTTTAGAGGACCACCTCAGCCAGGGAGTCAATAGAATCTTTAAGTTTTTGTATACCATCTCTCATGTTGGTAATATCTTTATCAATAAGGTACTGTAATTCTGTAAAGCCTTGTTTAGATGTAATCAGAGAGGCAATGCCTGTGCCTGCGCCCACGGCGCTAATGCCAAGAATAGTGGCAATGGTCAGAGCTGTAATAGGTTCTCTTTTCATTCTGTGGTGGATGGATACCCCATTTTCTACAAAATTCAAAAATTCTTCAGGTTTATGAACAGAGAAGCGAGGGGGGAGAATAACTATAACGCACCAATCCCGATTACCCAGAAAGATAGGGGAATACAAAAAAAGGCGTTAAGCCCAGAGAGCAGGTAAAATAAGTATTGTTAGGTGCAAGAACATACATATAGGTGTGATTAAGAACAATAGTCTGATTACAAACTCCTGTAAGGGACTGAGGAGGGAGCATATTGGGGCCTAGAAGGCAGGTGCCGATCCCAGAAATGGACTGAACAGTTATGCTACTCTCAGGGCCTGAGGCGGAAACAACCATGGAAGTATTATTGGTAAAAATGGGGGTGGAAAGCAAGGCAAAGCCTTCCTAAAATGGTGGGGTTGGGGAGAAACGCATCCAGCATTCAGGATACTTAGGAGAACTATCATTTTTGAGAGTAGCAATCGAGGCATTGGCTAACTTAATTATGAGCTCTGCCGAACGTGGGGGCCCAGAAGGAATAG
>NW_022196905.1:81532964-81533924 GCF_008632895.1 Mastomys coucha
GGGTTGACTAATAATATCTGGATCTTTCCCAAATATTTTAAGGGAGCTTTCTCTTCCCAATTTAAGCAATTGAGCTACTAAAAGAGGATAGGAGGGTAAAACCTTAGAAGGAGTAACGGGCAAATGTAGCCAAAACAGAGGTCTGGTTTGCCATAATAGCCCTGTAGGTGAAAAGGTAGTGGGGAGAATTAACAGCCAGAGTGGGAAAGAAGGGGAATAGTAGGAAATTGTCTGATTATGGATGGCAGTCTCAACAACTTTTAAATGAAAAGTCTCTTTGTTTTTCATCAGAGGCATATTTGCCTTGGCCAAGAAGTTTGTCTAGTGTCCACCGTCTGGTGGAGACACAGCTACTCTGGCTGTTGGCGTGAGCCAAGGAGCGGCAATGATCAGCCCAATTGGCGCGCCAGGTGAGGAACTGGCCCTGAGTCAGAACAGACTGAGTAACAGAAAGCCACTCGTTTGGTGTAAGGAAGCCATCACCACAGATACTCTCTAATAGGGAGAGGGTGAAGGGGGCATTTGGGCCATAGTTTCTGACAGCAGAATTGAGTTTTTCTAATTTTTTGAATGGTAGCCAGTGATAGACCATGGGTATGGGAACTGAGTCATCAGTCTCACTTTCATTTTCATTATAAAGTTCAAGGTTGCTAGCAGACTGTTCGACCTCCGGAAATCAGAGTGTTCATGAGTAGGAGGGGGGTCTTTGCGTGTGGACCACAGAGGTGCAGAGGAAGAAGGAAAGCGAGAAGGGGTAGAAGAAGGAGCAGAGGCTGGGGCAGATGGGCGTGTCGCGGACCAAGTGACAGGCGGTTGAGGTGAACGAGGACTAGAGGCAGGAGTGGGCTCTGGAGTAGTCTGAGAATGAGTGACAGGAAAATTCAAGTGGACTGAGGGCACTGTGAGAGACAGGGATGAGCGTTAGAGGAGGAAGAGCAGAGAGTTGAAAGGTGAGAAAAG
>NW_022196905.1:81535723-81546486 GCF_008632895.1 Mastomys coucha
TGTTAATCTCTGGGTTCTCAATTAGCTGGGGCAGGATGTTTATCTCAGGGCTCTCATGGTTCCCAACAGTTCAGCAGCAGTGGATTAAGGGGAAAAAAGGCTTAATTGCTAGGGCTCTTGCTTTCTGGCTCAAGAGCTCCTCACTGGCCAGGCATGAAGCTTGAAAGTCCTTAACTCTTCATGAGTCAGAGAAAAGGGAAGAAGAGGAAAGGAAGAATTCAAGCATCCACATAGACACACACAGACAACATGCACACCAGATGAAGTGGTAATGGCTACATTTAAAATAAAATAATAAAAATGCAAATTTTATTATTGCTTTCAGACTTTTATAGTTTTTAGACAAAAAGTTCTCTAACTAAGGAAGAATTACCTAAGATAAAATGTTACATGAAAGGGAGTTACAGAAGGATGTCGATAGTAAGTTCAAAGCAGCATTTCATTCTATAAGCTCATTATAAGTTTAAAGCAACAGTTTCATATGACATTGTTTCATCATAGTACATACCTGTGGCTTCTATGGGAAAACTCTGCTAATTAAGGTTGAAGTTCACCATGACGGATAGCCTCTGGGCTCAGCACAATATAGGAGACTCCCTTCACTGGTAGAGCTTTTCCTCTAACCTTGTCTGGGGAATTCTAAGTCCCCATATAAGCCTCTACCTGAGGAATGTCATGGAGCTTCAACTAGATTACACGATCAATTTTCTTTCTCCTGATAAAACCTGTTTGGTCAGCACTTAATTATATTAATTATATTATTAATTACATTCCTGAAATGCTTCCCAATGTTATTGAGGCATTCCAGGTACTATATGTCACGTATCCCTAGCCAATGATTTTGCTCATCCTGGATGTTCCTACCCTCAGTCTCCTAACTTATAAACCTTGAATTACCCCAAGTAAAGTTGATCTGCCTACTAATTGATTGCTGGTCCTGGTGTAGTCATTCACCATACATACTCACAGGGCTTCCAAAATTCCTGCTTACTGTCTATGCTCGCTTTGCCCTTGTGGTCTGAATTGGCTGACCCAGGAAGGCAGGGAGACCCACAGCTTCATCCTTGGACCTGATCTAGAATGAAATGTTTTTCCTTGACCATAAATCTGTCTCAAGCCTGCTTCTCTTCTTAATGTAATTGTGAAAGCTCATTGTATTCCTTACTATGCAGCCTTTACTTACTATTCTATGAGGAGGAGGCACATTCTATTCTTGATTCTAACTTTATTACTTTTTCTGGCAAAACAATTGAAACCATCTACTTAAATTTTCTTCTTAAAATTATTTGAATCAAATCAAATCAGAAATTCTATAAAATCATCTTCATGTTGATCTGTAGGGAAATTGCCCAACAAGCCGGGCTGATGCCAGGAATCATTAGGCTATGTGATAGTGACAGGAAAGTCATTATCAGTAGCAAGAAACAATCCTGAAGTGAAGTTTCTAAGGACTGTGCATTCTTAGAGCTCACCCATCACATACCATGCAAAATGTTGAGCCATCTCCAGAAAACTCACCTGCATGTCTTTAGTCTTTTCTAGATGGCTTCTGACAGTTAAGCACTTTTCTGATGCAAGGAAAGAGCCGAATGTTCTCTAGATTAGTCTTTGCTGGTCACTAGCACATGCTGATGTTAGTGAATTATCTCTCTAATAACATAATTTCCTGGAAATTCACATGATAGGAACTGGGTTATCTTTGGGTGATTATGATGAATATTAAATGAGGTCAGAGGTTGGAAAGTACTATAAAATACAAAAAAAAATGAAACCTATAAAAAGCAAAGTATTGGACTGGAGAGAAGATCCAGAGGTTGAGAACACTGACTGCTCGTCCAAAGTCCTGAGTTCAATTCCCAATAACTACATGGGAATTGAAATATCAATCCATCAATCCACAAACATCAATAATGAGATCTGGTGCCTTCTTCTGGAATGCAGGCATATATGCAGACAGATACTATGTACATAATAAATAAATAAATCTTTTTGAAAAGCAAAACATTGGTATTTTTTTCAATAGTAACTTTTTATTGGATATTTTATTTATTTACATTTCAAATGTTATCACATTTCCCGATCGCCCCCCGGGACCCCCTATCCCATTACCCCTTCTCCTGTTTATATGAATGTGTGCCCCCATCCAACCACCTACTCCCCACACTCACATTCCCCTACATAGAACCTTCACAGGACCAAGGACCTCTTCTCCCATTGGTACCCGACAAGGCCATCCTCTGCTACATACACAGCTGGAGCCATGAGTCCCTCTATGTGTACTCCTTGGTTGGTGGTTTAGACCATGGGAGCTCTGGTTGGTTAATATTGCTCTTCTTCCTATGGGGTTACAAAACCCTTCAGCTCCTTCAGTCCTTTCTCTAACTCCTCCATTGGGGAACCTGTGATCAGTTCATGGTTGGCTGTGAGCATGCTTCTCTGTATCTGTCAGGCTCTGGCAGAGCCTCTCAGGAGACAGCTATATCAGGCTCCTGTCAGCAAGCACTTGTTGGCATCCACAATAGTGTCTGGGTTTGGTCTCTGTATATAGGATGAATCCAAAGGTGGGAGAGTCTCTTGATGGCCTTTCCTTCAGTTTCTGCTCCACAAATTTTCTGTATTTGCTCCTGTGAGTATTTTGTTACCCCTTCTAAGAAGGAATGAAGCACCCAAAATTTTAGTCTTCCTTCTTGAGCTTTATGTGGTCTGTGAAGTGTGTCTTGGGTATTCTGAGCTTTGGGCTAGTATCTACTTATCAGTGAGTGCATACCATGTATGTTCCTTTGTGATTGGGTTACCTCACTCAGGATATTTTCTAATTCCATCCATTTGCCTAAGGTTTTCATGAACTCATTGTTTTTAATAGCTGAGTAGATCAATTGTGTAAATATACCTCTTTTTCTGTATCCATTCTTCTGTTGAGGGACATTTGGGTTCTTTCCAGCTTCTGGCTATTATAAATAAGGCTGCTATGAACATAGTGGTGCATGTGTCCTTGTTATAAGTTGGAGTATCTTTTGGGTATATGCTCAGAAGTGGTATGGCTGGCTCCTCTGGTAGTACAATTTTCTGAGGAACCACCAGATTGATTTTCAGAGTGGTTGTACCAGCTTGCAGTCTACCAGCAATGGAGGAGTGTTCCTCTTTCTCCACAACCTCTCCAGCATCTGCTGTCACCTGAGTTTTTGAACTTAGCCATTCTGACAGGTGTGAGGTAGAATCTCAGGGTTCTTTTGATTTTGTATTTCCCTGATGACTAAGGATGTTGAATATTTCTTTAGGTGTTTCTTAACCATTTGAGTTTCCTCAGTTGAGAATTCTTTGTTTAGTTCTGTACCCAATTTTTAATAGGGTTATTTGATTGTCTGGAGTCTAATTTCTTGAGTTCTTTGTATATATTGGATATTAGCCCTCTATTAGATGTAGGATTGGTAAAGATCTTTTCCCAGTCTGTTGGTTGCCATTTTATCCTATTGATAGTGTCCTTAGCCTTACAGAAGCTTTGCAATTTTATAGGTCCCATTTGTCAATTCTTGATCTCAGAGCATGAGCTATTGGTGTTCTGTTCATTAATTTTCCACCTGTGCCCATGTGCTAGAGACTTTTCCGCACTTTTTTTTTTTTACTTTATTTTTTAATTGATTTAAATTTTATTGCATTATGATGAGAAAAGATACATAATTTCAGTTTATCTGAATTTGTTAACATTTAAAAACTTATTTTAAGTAAATAGAATTACATCACATTATTCTTTCCACTTTATACCCCAACTCCTCCCAAAGATCCCGCTTCAACACCTGCAATACCTTTTTTTTATTTTGTCATATTCTTTCAAATTTATAAAATATTATAACAATAAAAATAAGTAGTATAAAAGTTTGATATAAAACAATCAATTAAACAGTCTTATGAAGATGCTTGTCTACAGCAATACTAAAAATACATGTTTTTCTCAATATAATTTTTATTTTATTTTTTAATGTTAATGCCTTTTCTTTTTTCTTTTTTATTAGGTATTCTCTTTAATTACATATCATATGATATCTACTTTCCCAGTTTCCCCTCCAAAAGAAAAAAAGAAAAAAAGAAAATAAAATAAAAACAAAACAAAACAAAACAAAAAACCAAGAAAGAAAAAAAACCTGTTCCCTCTACCTGCTTATCAACCCACCCTCTCCTGCTTCCTGGTCCTGGCATTCCCCTACACTGGGGCATAGAACCTTCACAGGACCAAGGGCCTCTCCTGCCCTTGATGATCAACTAGGCCATCCTCTGCTGTACATATGCTGCTGGAACCATGAGTTCCACCATGGTTGGTTCACCATCTTTGGTTGGTGGTTTAGTCCCTGGGAGCTCTGAGGGTATTAGTTAGTTCATATTGTTTGTCCTAAGGGGCTGCAAACCTTCAGCTCCTTGGGACCTTTCTCTAGCTTCTTCATTGGGGACCCTGTGCTCAGTCCAATGGATGGCTGTGAGCCTCTACTTCTGTATTAGTCAGGTACTGTCAGAACCTCTCAGGAGACAGCTCTATCTGGTTCCTGTCAGCCAGCATTTGCTGGCATCCACAATAATGTCTGGATGGGATGATTAAATATGGGAAGGATTCCCAGGTGGAACAGTCTCTGGATTGTCCTTCCTTCAGTCTCTACTCCATAGTTTGTCTCTGCAACTCCTTCCATGAGTATTTCGTTCCCCCTTCTAAGAAGGATTGAAGTATCCATACTTTGGTCTGCCTTCTTGTTGAGTTTCATGGGGTTTGTGGATTGCAGTTTGTGTATTCCGATCTTCTGGGCTAATAACCACTTATTATTCTTTAGGTGCTCCTCAGCCATTCAGTATTCCTCTGTTGAGAATTCTTTGTTTAGCTCTGTATCCCATTTTTTAATAGGGTTATTTGGTTCTCTGGAGTCTAACTTCTTGAGTTCTCTGTGTATATTGGACATTAGCCCTCTATCAAATATAAGATTGGAAATGATCTTTTTCCAATTTGTTGGCTGCTGTTTTGTTTTATTGACAGTGTCTTTTGTCTTACAGAAGCTTTGTAATTTTATGAGGTCCCATTTGTCAATTCTTGATCTTAGAACATAAGCTATTAGTGTTCTGTTCAGGAATATTCCCCCTGTGCCCATGTGCTCAAGGATCTTCCCCACTTCTTTTTCTATTAGTTTCTGTGTCTAGTTTTATGTGGAGATCTTTGATCCACTTGAACTTTGTACAAGGAGATAGGCATGAATTGATTTGTATTCTTCTACATGCTAACCGCCAGTTGGGCCAGCACCATTTGTTGAAAATGCTGTCTTTTTTCCACTGGATTGTTTTAGCTCCTTTGTCAAAGATCAAGTAACCATAGGTGTGTGGGTTCATTCCTGGGTCTTCAGTTCTATTCCATTGATCCATCTGCCTGTCACTGTACCAATACCAGGCAGGTTTATCATAATTGCTCTGTAGTACAGTTTAAGGTCAGGGATGGTGATTCCACCAGAGGTTTGTTTATTGTTGAGAATAGTTTTTGCTATCCTGGGTCTTTTGTTATTCCAGGTGAATTTACAAATTGCTCTTTCTAAGTCTGTGAAGAATTAAGTTGGAATTTTGATGGGGATTGCATTGAATCTGTAGATTGCTTTCAGCAAGATGGCAATTTTTACTATATTAATCCTGCCAATCCGTGAGTATGGGAGATCTTTCCATCTTCTGAGATCTTCTTCGATTTCCTTCTTCAGGGACTTGAAGTTCTTGTCATACAGATCTTTTACTTGCTTAATTAGAGTCACACCAAGGTATTTTCATATTATTTGTGATTTTTTTTTTTGAGGCAGGGTTCCTCTGTGTAGCCCTGGCTGTCCTGGAACTCACTCTGTAGACCAGACTGGCCTTGAACTCAGAAATCCACCTGCCTCTGCCTCCCAAGTGTTGGGATTAAAGGCGTGTGCCACCACTGCCCAGTATTTGTGACTATTTTGAAGGGTGTTGTTTTCCTAATTTCTTTTTCAGCCTGTTTATCCTTTGTGTAGAGGAAGGCCACTGACTTGCTTGAGTTTATTTTATATCCAGATACTTTGCTGAAGTTGTTTATCAGGTTTAGGAGCTTTTTGGTGGAATTTTTGGGGTCTTGTAAGTATTCTGTCATATCATCTGCAAATAGTGATAATTTGACTTCTTCCTTTCCAATTTGTATTCCTTTGATCTCCTTTTCTCGTCTAGTTGCTCTGACTAGGACTTCAAGTACAATATTGAATAGGTAGGGAGAGAGTGGACAGCCTTGTCTAGTCCCTGATTTAATGGGATTGCTTCAAGTTTCTCTCCATTTAGTTTGACATTGGCTACTGGTTTGCTGTATATTGCATTTACTATGTTTAGATATGGGCCTTGAATTCCTGATCTTTCCAAGACTTTTATCATGAAGGGGTATTGGATTTTGTCAAATGCTTTCTCAGCATCTAATGAGATGATCATATGGTTTTTTTCTTTAAGTTTGTTTACATAGTGAATTACGTTGATGGATTTCCATATATCGAACCATCCCTGCATCTCTGGAATGAAACTTACTTGATCATGATGGATGATCATTTTGATGTGTTCTTGGATTCATTTTGCTAGAATTTTATTGAGTATTTTTGCATTGACATTCATAAGGGAAATTGGTCTGAAGTTTTCTTTCTTTGTTAGGTCTTTGTGTGGTTAAAGTAATCACAGTAATTGTGGCTTCATAGAACAAATTGGGTAGATTACCTTCTGTTTCTATTTTGTGGAATAGTTTGAGGAGTGTTGGTATTAGGTCTTCTTTGAAGGTCTGATAAAACTCTACACTAAACCCATAGAGTCCTGGGCTGTTTTTGGCTGGGAGACTATTAATGACTGTTTGGATTGTTTATCTGATCTTGATTTAACTTTGATACCTGTTATCTGTCTAGACAATTGTTTGTTTCATCCAGGTTTTCCAGTTTTGTTGAGTATGGGCTTTTGTAGTTGGCTCTCATGATTTTTTGGATTTCCTCAGTGTCTGTTGTTAAGTCTCCCTTTTCATTTCTGATCTTGTTAAATACTGTCTCTGTGATACTGTCTCTGTGCCCTCTAGTTAGTCTGGATAAGGGTTTATCAATCTTGTTGATTTTCTCAAAGAACTAGCTTCTGGTTTAGTTGATTCTTTGTATAGTTCTTTTTGTTGCCATTTGGTTGATTTTGCCCTGAGTTTGATTATTTCCTGCTTTCGACTCCTCTTGGGTGAATTTGCTTCTTTTTGTTCTAAAGCTTTCAGATGTGCTATCAAATTGCTGGTGTATGCTCTCTCCAGTTTCTTTTTCGAGGCACTCAGAGCTATGAGTTTTCCTCTTAGGACTGCTTTCATTGTCTCCTGTAAGTTTGGGTATGTTGTGGTTTCATTTTCATTAAACTCTGGAAAGTCTTTAATTTCTTTCTTTATTTCTTCCTTGACCAAGTTATCATTAAGTAGAGTGTTGTTGAGCTTCTACATGTATATGGGCTTTCTATTGTTTATGTTGTTATTGAGGAGCAGCCTTAGTCCATGGTGATCTGATAGGATACAAGGAATTATTTCAATCCTCTTGTATCTGTTGAGGCCTGATTTGTGACCCATTATATGGTCAACTTCCCCCTGTGCCCATGTGCTTGAGGCTCTTCCTCACTTTCTTTTCTATTATATTCACTGTATCTGGTTTTATGTGGAGGTCCTTGATCCACTTGGACTTGAGCTTTGTACAAGGAGATAAGAATGGATCAATTTTCATTTTTTTACATGCTGACTACCAGTTGAATTGGTAGCACAATTTGTTGAAAATGCTGTCTTTTTTGCACTAGATGGTTTTAGTTCCTTTGTCAAAGATTAAGTGATAGTTCCTTTGACAGAGGTCAAGGTCATAGTTGTGTGGGTTTATTTCTGGGTCTTTAGTTCTATTCCATTGATCTTCCTACCTATGTCTGTACCAATACCATGAAGCTTTAATCACTATTAGTTTGCAGTATAGCTTGAGGTTTGGGATGGTGATTCCCCCAGAAGTTATTTTATTGTTGAGAATAGTTTTTGCTATACTGGGTTTTTAGTTATTCCAAATGAATTTGCAAACTGCTCTTTCTAACTCTATGAAGAATTGAGTTGGAATTTTGATTGTGATTGCATTGAATCTATAGAATGCTTTCAGCAAGATGGCCATTTTTACTATATTAATCCTGCCAATCCATGAGCATGGGAGATCTTTCCATCTTCTTAGATCTTCGATTTCTTTATTCAGAGCTTGAAGTTCTTGTCACACAGATCTTTCCCTTGATTTGTTAGAGTCACATCAAGCTATTTTATATTATTTGTGACCATTGTGAAGGATGTAACTTCCCTAATTTCTTTCTCAGCCTGCTTATCTTTTGAGTAGAGGAAGGCTACTGATTTGTTTGAGTTAATTTTATATCCAGATACTTTGCTGAAGTTGTTTATCAAGTTTAGGAGTTCTCCTGTGGAATTTTTGGGGTCACTTAAGTAAACTATCAAATTATCTGCAAATAGTCATATTTTGAGTTCTTCCTTTCTAATTTGTATCCCTTAGATCTCCTTTTGTTGTCTAATTTCTCTGGATAGGACTATATTGAATAGGACTCTGGATAGGACTATATTATTGACTAATTTCTCTGGAGTACTATATTGAATAGGTAGGGAGAGAGTGGGCAGCCTTGTCTAGTCCCTGATTTTAGCAGGATTGCTTCAAGTTTCTCTCCATTTAGTTTGATGTTGGCTACTGGTTTGCTGTATATTGCTTTAAATATATTTAGGTATGGGTCTTGAATTCTTGATCTTTCCAAGTCTTTTATCATGAAGGGGTTTTGAATTTTGTCAAATGCTTTCTCAGCATCTAATGAGATGATCATGTGTTTTTTTTCCTTTGAGTTTGTTTATATAGTAGATTATCCTTGATGGATTTCTGTATATTGAACCATCCCTGCATCCTTGGGATAAAGTCTACTTATCATGATGGATGATTGTTTTGATATGTTCTTGGATTTGGTTTGTGGAAATTTTATTGAGTATTTTTGCATTGATATTCATAAGGGAAATTGATCTGAAGTTCTCTCTTTGTTGGGTCTTTGTGTGGTGTAGGTATAAGTATAATTGTGTCTTCATAGATTGAATTGGATAGTGTTCCTTCTGTTTCTATTTTGTGGAGTAGTTTGAAGAATATTGGTATTAGGTCTTTCTTGAAGGTCTGATAGAATTCTGTACTAAATCTATCTGGTCCTGGGCTTTTTTTGGTTGAGAGACTTTTTATGACTACGGCTATTTCTTTAGGTGTTATGGGATTGTTTAGGTGGTTTATCGGATCTTGATTTAACTTTGGTACCTGGTATTTATCTAGAAAATTGTCCATTCCATGTAGATTTTCCAGTTTTGTTGAGTATAGGGTTTTGTAGCAGGATCTAATGATGTTTTTTAATTTCCTCAGTTTCTGTTATGTCTCCCTTTTCATTTCTGATTTTGTTAATTTGTCTCTGTCCCCTCTGATTAGTCTGGCTAAGGGTTTATATATCTTGTTTGTTTTCTCAAAGAATCAGCTCCTGGTTTTGTTTATTCTTTGTATAGCTCTTTTTGTTTCTACTTGGTTGATTTGAACCCTGAGTTTGACTATTTCCTGCCTTCTACTCCTCTTGGGTGTATTTGCTTCTTTTTGTTCTAGTGCTTTTAGGTATGCTGTCAAGCTCCTAGTATATGGTCTCTACTGTTTCTTTTTGTAGACACTTAAAGCTATGAGTTTTCCTATTAGCACTGCTTTCATTATGTCCCATAAGTTTTGGTATGATGTACCTTCATTTTCATTAAACTCTAGAAAGTCTTTAATTTCTTTCTTTGTTTCTTCCTTGACCTAGGTAACACTGAGTAGGGTATATTGTTTAGTTTCCAAGTCTATTTGGGCTTTCCATTGTCATTGTTGTTATTGAAGACCAGCCTTAGTCTGTGGTGATCTGATAGGATACATGGGATTATTTCAATCTTCTTGTATCTATTGAGGCCAGTTTTGTGACCAATTATATGGTCAATTTTGGAGAAGATGCCATGAGGAGCTGAGAAGAAGGTATATTCGTTTGTTTTAGGATGAAATGTTCTGTAGATATCTGTTAGATCCATTTGGTTCATAATTTCTTTTAGTTTCACTGTGTCTCTGTTTAGTTTGTATTTCCATGCTCTGTCCATTGCTGAGAGTGGAGTGTTGACATTTTCTACTATTAGTATGTGAGGTACAGTGTGTGCTTTGAGCTTTATTAAAGTTTCTTTTATGAATGTGGGTGCCTTTGCATTTGGATCATAGATGCTCAGAATTGAGAGTTCATTGTGGTAAACTTTTCCTTTGATGAGTATGAAGTGTCCTTCCTTATCTTTTTTAATAACTTTTGGTTGAAAGTTGATTTTATTCAATATTAGAATGGCTTCTCCAGCTTGTTTCTTGGGACCATTTGCTTAGAACCTTTTATTCTGAGGTATTGTCTATCTTTGTCACTGAGGTGGATTTCCTATATGCAGCAAAATGCTGGGTCCTATTTATGTTATCCATTGTGATAATCTATGTCTTTTTATTGGAGAATTTAGTCTATTGATATTATGAGATATTAAGGAAAAGTGATTGTTGATTCTTGTTATTTTTGTTATTAGAAATGGAACTATGTTTGTGTGATTATCTTCTTTTGGATTTGTTGAAGAAGATTACTTTATTGTTTTTCCCTAGGGTATAGTTTCCTTCCTTGTGCTTTTTTTTTATTAGATGTTTTCTTTA
>NW_022196905.1:81546496-81556841 GCF_008632895.1 Mastomys coucha
AAAAATAAAAACAAAAACCCTGTTCCCCTCCCCCTCCCCCTGCTCACCACCCCACCCTCTCCTGATTACTGGCCCTGGCATTCCCCTACACTGGGGCATAGAACCTTCACAGGGCCAAGGGCCTCTCCTCCCATTGATGATCTACTTGGCCATCCTTTGCTATACATATGCAGCTAGAGCCATGAGTCCCACCATGCGTACTCTTTGGTTAGTGGTTTCATCCCTGGGAGCTCTTAGTATGCTAGGTACTTCATATTGTTGTTCGTTCTAAGGGGCTGCAAGCCCTTCAGCTCCTTGAGTCCTTTCCCTAGCTCCTTCATTGGGGACCCTGTACTCGGTCCAATGGATAGCTGTGAGCCTCTACTTCTGTATTAATTGGGTAGTGTCAGAGCATCTCAGGAGACAGCCCAGATATCCCTCAACAGAGGAATGGATACAGAAAATGTGGTACATCTACATAATGGAGTACTACTCAGCTATTAAAAACAATGAATTTATGAAATTCTTGGGGAAATGGATGGATCTGGAGAATATCATTCTGAGTGAGGTAACCCAATCACAAAAGAACACACATAGACTCTCTGATAAATGGATATTAGCCCAGAAGATTGGAATACACAAAGTACAATCCACAAACCACATGAAACTCAAGAAGAAGGAAGACTAAAGTATGAATACTTCATTTCTTCTTAAAAGGGGAACAAAGTACCCATGGAAGGAGTTGTAGAGACTAACAATGGAGCAGAGACTAAAGGAAGGACAATCCAGAGACTGTTCCACCTGGGAATCCTTCCATATTCAATCATCAAATCCAGACACTATTGTGGATGCCCGCAAGTGCTGGCTAGCAGGAGCCTGATATAGCTGTCTCCTCCTTGTGTTGTTGTTTTCCATCTATTATCCTTTGTAGGACTGGATTTGTGGAAATTGTGGAAATTTGTTTTTGACATGGAATATCTTGGTTTCTCCATTTATGTTAATTGAGATTTTTGCTGGGTATAGTAGCCTGGGCTGGCATTTGTGTTCTCTTAGGATCTGTATGACATCTGCCCAGAATCTTCTAGCTTTCATAGACTCTAGTGAGAAGTCTGGTGTAATTCTGATACATCTGCTGTTATATATTACTTGACTTTTCCCCTTACTGCTTTTAATATTCTTTCTTTGTTTTGTGCATTTGGTGTTTTGATTATTCTGTGATGGGAGGAATTTCTTTTCTGGTCTAGTCTATTTGGAATTCTCTAGGCTTCCTGTTTGTTCATGGGCATATCTTTCTTTAGGTTAGGAAAGTTTTCTTCTATAATTTTGTTGAAGATATTTATTGGCCCTTTAAGTTGGGAATCTTCACTTTCTTCTATACCTATTATCCTTAGATATGGTCCTCTCATTGTGTCCTGGATTTCCTGGATATTTTGGGTTAGGAACTTTTTGCATTTTGCATTTTCTTTGACTGTTGTGTCAATGTTTTCTGTGCTATCTTCTCCACTTGAGAGTCTCTCTTCTATCTCTTATATTCTGTTGGTGATTCATGTATCAATGACTCCTGATCTTTTCTCTAGGCTTTTTATCTCCACTATAGTCTCCCTTTGTGATTTCTTTATTGTTTCTATTTCCATTTTCAGATCTTGGATGAGTTTGTTCAATTCCTTCACCTGTTTGATTGTTTTCTTTTAATTCTTTAAGGGATTTTTGTGTTTCCTCTTTAAGATTTTCTACCTGTTTACCTGTGTTCTCCTGTATTTCTTTAAGGGAGTTATTTATGTTCTTCTTAAAGTTCTCTGTCTTCATTATGAGACATGATTTTAAATTTGAATCTGGGTTTACTGGTGTGATGGGATGTCCAGGACTTGCTATGGTGGGAGAAATGGGTTCTGATGATGCCAATTCACCTTGGTTTCTGTTTCTTATGTTTTTATGTTTGCCTTTCACCATCTGGTTATCTCTAGTACTATCTGTACTCACTGTCTCTGACTGGATCCTGTCCCTCCTGTTATCTTGGTTTTGTCAGAACTCCTTAGGGTCCAACTCTCTTTGTTATCCTGTGATCCTAAGATCCTGGCTGTGTCAGCTCCTGGGAGTCAAACTGCCTTTGGGATCCTGAAATCCTGGTGTGACCATGGTCCTGAGATCCTATGATCATATGATCCTGGGCATGTTAGAACACCTGGGAGTCCCGAGCTTCCTCTGAGTGATGTCGGACTTGGTGCAGAGATAATTGCCCAAGTTCTGCTCAGAGAACTGGCTCAGACTGGAAAGAACCAGTGCCACTGGCTGGGCAGGCCTTCCTATGCCTCTGGATCCCCGGGGGTGGGTTCCCAGTTGCCCTCAGTTTGTGACTGGTGTTGTGGCCTCCTCATCTATAATCCTGGGCATGCTAGAGCACCTGGGAGTCCACCTTTCTCTGGGTGCTGTGGGTCTGCACTGGGTGCAGAGTTAGTGCCCAAGGTCATTTCAGGGCACCAGCTCAGACTGGAAGGACAGCATTGGCATTTTTTAAAAACACCTTTTTAATTATCTTATACTGTTAAAGAGTTTTGTCCTGTTGGGAATTGAATCCAGGTCCTCCTGCATGGTAGGAAAATACACTGCCACTGGCTAGCTTGCCATCCAAATAGAGTTACCTTTTAAGAGATAAAATGGATCCAGTGCCTTATAAAAATTTGAACAGTCTTAGAACAGGAAGTAAAGTAAAAAAATCTGAGTTTGTTTTCA
Source organism: Mastomys coucha (assembly GCF_008632895.1). Classification (NCBI taxonomy): domain Eukaryota; kingdom Metazoa; phylum Chordata; class Mammalia; order Rodentia; family Muridae; genus Mastomys; species Mastomys coucha. Next base: position 81,549,206 of record NW_022196905.1, read on the forward strand.
GAATTTTTCTTATTAGTTTTGTGAAGCCAATTATTAACCACAGGAAGTAAAACCACAGAAAGAAAACTAATGAAATGGTATTTTTGTACATATCAGCTAGCATGAAACTTATTACATTTGTAAACTGTTAGCTTTATTCACATTAATTTGCTTTATGTATAAAAAGTGGTCAAAATTTTGACAATAATTAACAATTAACTAAGGGGAATAAAAGTTGGAAATTACCTTGTCAGCTGCTTTTAATGCCTTTGTAAACAGTTATAATACAAAATATTTTCAGATGGTTCAGTGCTGACTATTAAGATCTATTTTAACATTTATATATGGGTTATATGTATGTGTATACATAGACACGCAATATATGTATGTGTGTATATATACATATATATGTATATATACATGAATGTTAAAACAGATCTTAGTAAAATAGTCAACACTGAAGCAACTGAGATACGTGTGAATATGGCTACAGACAATGAAACTGATAAGAGAACAGTGAGAGGAGAGCAATAATTACTGGGGAACTGGGCAGAACAGCCTACATAAGACAGGAGAGCTAAATGAGACTACTGGATGTGGAGGTTACCAGGCAGGACAAGGAAAATGGGAGGAGAGGAAAGGCAACAATCATCAAAACAAATTAATACAGTAAAATTATTTGTATAGTAATTTTTAAAATAAGTAGATTTTCAAATAATGGAAAAGGTATTTCAGAATACCTTTTCTGTAGTAACTGCATTTAGACATGTTATCCACAGGGTGGAAGCAAAGGGTTTCATTTCAACTGGGCAAGTTCTGACTTTATAGTGCAGCATACAATGTGTATACTATAACAGTCCATTCTTCTGATGTTGAAGCTATGGGGCCAGGCCCTTAATTTATACCTTAAAAAGCTTTCTTATAGACTAGAAAAAAAAATAAAAACCTCTACCTCTGATCTATAGACAGCTAGTAGATACTTGCTAGTAAACTTAGGTTATGAAAGTAGAAACTCTTGGGCTGGAGAGATGGCATGGTTCACAACCAAAAGGAAGAAGAAAAAAGAAAGAAGAGAAGAAAGGGAGGAAGGAAGGGAGGGATGGAGGGAGGGAGGGAGGGAGAAAGGGAGGGAAGAAGGGAGAAGGAACACTGTTGTTAGGCTATTGGAGTAGTGTGTGGAAAGAATAATTCTAACTAGGACCTTTTCTAATGGGAAAAAGACTTTTTTCAATCTTGAAAAAGAATAAACAAGAAGGAAATCGCCTTTGGAAAAGAGAATGTTTTATTTGATTACCCATGGTTGGGAAAGTTTTGTGGAAGATAAAAATGCAGTCTGTCAATAAGGACAAATATTGACAGTGCAGCTGCAGTTGCAGGGCAAGGGGACTGACAGACGAGGAGAAGCTGAGCTGCTTCAGCTCCCCAGTGCTGAGTATGGTCAGCCACTTAGTCAACAGGTGAGAGTGATGAACTGGCTGGTCTCAGGAATTTTCATCATTTTTAGTTTGACTAAGATATGGTGGCACAGTGGGTCTTGCTCAAGCCTGATCAAATTTGCATCTCTGAAGGGACGCTTTAGAGAAAGAATTTTGTGTTTCATAATTCTTCACATGATTCTAATGTGAGTCAGAGCTCTGCTTCAGGCAGGACTCTGTAAAGAGGAACCAGAAACATAACAAACAGCCCTCGAAACCCCCTTGGTTCCCTATACCCATTTCTTTCCCAATTGAAATCAATAAAAGTTAAATCTGATCAAATTATTGTGTTACATGGGATTATTGCCCTTGAATTAACAGACATAAAAGCTTTCTTCATGATTTAAAATCTAAATATCTGGAATAGGGAACCTTGCTTCTGAAGAATTTCATCCTAAGGTAATAATAAACTAATCCTTGTGGATAGCTTTGAAGGCCATTAAAGTCACATGTGAGAACGACCTGTGTGATGATCTAAGCATCCAGAAAGCATGGCAAATTAGTACCGCAGTGTAAAAGATTGTAAACTCTACAGATGACAACAGAAAGCTTGTGTACTTGGTGAATATTACCCATCAGCCTGAGTAGGTTTTGGTGAGAGTTTGGTGAAAGATGAACATAGATGTTGTAGTGTGATTAACATTTACCATCAGCCAACTTAAAGGAGATGAACATCCAATTCATTGCAAACCTTAAGAGACAGAACAGAAGTTTTCAGGCTAGGAAGGATTCTACCTTATGTCTGTAGCAGACATCTTACCCTGATGTGTCTATACTGTCCGCCTGCCCTATGGACAGCAGACTTAGCAGCTTCCCAATAGGGCAAGTCAATATCTTAAGACAAATATATCCCTGATCACTGCCTAGAAGAACCCTGGTACAATGTCTATCATTCTTAGAAACACAATAGAATTGTTTCCCTTCTGTATAGGGAGGACTCGGGTAAAGTTTATGCCTAAAGTCAGTGAGAGCTTATATAAAACAAACTACCCAGTGGAATTGTCTATGGTTGACAGTAGATGAAGACAGAAGTCATCTCTTACTGTTGGATAGGAGTAAGGAATTCTCCTATCAAAAGACTACAGCATCACAGGAAGTAGAGCATCAAAGACATGATGATAATAGACATGAGAGCTACACCTAAAACCCATCCTAAATGGTGGGCCATTCGAGTCAGCGCTTTCTAATATAAGAAAACACAGTGAACATGAGCTCAATGAAACTATGGAAGACCCCACTTTAGTTCACTATGTAAAATTGATTAGCCACTTTGTAACAGAAGTATTCATTTCTACCTGATCAAGCATAAAAATACCTGACTAAACTGGAGCAATTTGCAGTAGTTCAGAAATGATGTGTGAATGCAATTTCTCATCTAAAACCAGGGCATGATTTCCTCTAAATCAACAGAGAGGTAATTCCGGGCAGTACTCAGACAAAGGAGCTAGTAGATAAACGAATTTGGGGAATGACGACTTATATACAGTAAATGATGGCTCTCCAGAGGAGAGGCATATTTCCAAAACAAACTTGATTCGAGAGTCTTTCCTTCAAGTGTGATAGTTTGGTGTCTGCAGATGGGATGAATCTCAAGGTGGGGTGGTCTCTGGATGGCCTTTCCTTCAGTCTCGGCTCCATTTTTTTGTTCCTGCATTTCCTTTAGACGGGAATAATTGTGTGTTAAAAATTTTGAGATGAGTGGGTGGCCCCAACTCTCAACTAGGGACCATGTCTATCTACTGGAGGTGGTCTCTTCAGGTTCTATCTCCCTGCTGTTGGGCATTTTGGCTAATGTCATCCCCATTGTTTCCTGGGAGTCTATTGCTTCCCTGGTGTCTGGAACTTGCGAGTGGTCCCCCCATTTCCCACCCCACCAATGCTGCATATTTCTATTCATTCTCCTGGCTCTTTGGGTTTCTCTTCTGTCTCCCCCCATATCTGGTCCTAATCCCCCTCCCCCTTTTCTTTCTTCCCTCCCGCACCCAGTTTTCTCTATCCCTTTGCCTCCTGTGATTATTTTCTTCCCCCTTCTAAGTAGGATTGAAGCATCCACACTTTGGCCTTCCTTCTTGTTAAGTGTCATATGGTCTGTGAGTTGTACAGTGGGTAACCTGAGATTTTGGGCTAATATACACTTATCAGTGAGTACATACCATGTGTATTCTTTTGTGACTGGGTTACTTCATCTGGGATGATATTTTCTAGTTCCATCCATTTGCCTGCAAAATTCATGATGTCCTCTTTTAATAGCTGAGTAGTACTCCATTGTGTAGATGTACCACAATTTCTGTATCCATTCCTCTGTTGAGGGACATCTGGGTCCTTTCCAGCATTATTATAAATAAGGCTACTATGAACATAGTGGAGCACATGTCCTTGTGATATGGTGAAGTATCTTTTGGATATATGCCCAGGGATGGTATAGCTGGGTCTTCAGGTAGAATTATTTCCAATTTTCTGAGGATCCACCAGATTGATTTCCAAAGCAGTTGAACCAGCTTGCAACCCCACCAGCAATGGAGGAATGTTACTCTTTCTCCACATCCTCACCAGCATCTGCTGTCACCAGAGTTTTTGCTTTTTGCAATTCTGATTGGTGTAAGGTAGAATCTCAGGGTTGTTTTGATTTGCATTTCCCTGGTGACTAAAGATACTGAACATTTCTTTAGGTGCTTCTCATACATTCAAGATTCCTCAGTTGAGAATTCTTTGTTTATATTTATACCACATTTTTATCTGGGTTATTTGGTTCTTTTGGAATCTAACTTCATTTTTTTGCATTTTTATTTTTTTTTATTTTTTTAAAGCAAATAAACTCACTATTTTAATTTTCTTACACAGATACATGCACATATATTTTCAAATAAAAATATTTTTCAGTGAATGTCAAGAAAACTTCAGTGAAAAACTCATGAAGTCAGCACAACATATAAAGGCCAGCTCTTAGGAAATCTACATTGATTCACTAATTATGACCAGTCTAAGTATCAATATAAGCTACTACTAATAGAGGCAGATTAAATTAAAATCTATATTACTTTTAAATCTTACTTCTTGAGTTCTTTGTATATTTTGGATATTAGCCGTCTATCAGATGTAGGGTTAATAAAGATATTTTCCCAATCTGTAGGTTGCTGTTTTGTCCTATTGCCAGAGTCCTTTGCCTTATAGAAGGTTTACATTTCATGAGGCTTCATTTGTCAATTGTTGATCTTACAGACTGGACCATTGGTATTCTGTTAAGGAAATCCTCTCTGTGTCAATGTGTTCCAGTCTATGTCCCACTTTCTCTTCTATTAGATTCAGTGCATTTGGTTTTATGTGGAGGTCCTTGATTCACTTGGACTTGTGCTTTGTACAAGAAGATATAAATGGATCAATTTGCATTCTTTTACATGCAGAGCACCAGTTAGACCAGCCAATGTCAAGATATTTTTGCAGACAGAAGCCTGTTATGGCTGTCCTCTGAGAACCTCTGCCAGCACCTGACTAAGACAGATCCAGATAATCACAGCCAACCATTGGACTGAGCCTGGGGACTCCAATGGAAGAGTTAGGGGAAGGACTGGAGGAGCTGAAGGGGATTGTAACCCCATAGAAAAAAGAACAATATCAATCACACAGACAACCCAGAGCTCCCAGGAACTAAACTACCAATCAAAGTGTTTACATGGGCCAGTCCGTGGCCCTTGCTACATATGTAGCAGAGGACTGCCTTATCTGACATTAGTGGGAAGGGATGTGCTTGGTCCTATGGAGGCTTGATGCCCCAGAGAAGGAGAATGCTAGAGAGGTGAGGTGGAAGTAGGTGGGTGGAAGGGGGAGCATCTTAGAGGCAAAGGGGAGAGGGAATGGGGTGGAATGTTCTGGAGGGGCCACTGGGAAGAGGGACAGCATTTGTATTATAAATAAATAAAATAATAAAAGTGTTCAAATGTCCATCAAGGAATAAATAAAATGTGTTGCCTATAAAAAAGTAATATTGTTATTTACTCTAAAAAATAAAAACAAACATTTATGATGTGAAAAAAAGTCTGACCTTCAAATAAGCCCACTAAGCCTTTATGTAGTGTTAATTTGGGGGTATATATGTCCTGCTTTTTGCTTTCTAAGACCTTGTGAACTAGTTCTTTTTTTATTTTGTCCTCTCATATTTTATCAATGATCTATCAGTGGGGTTACTTGAAACTTTAGTAAGGGTGTGCTTTTGTGAAAAATACTATTCAAAAGTCCAAAATGCTGCCTACCTATGTAGGTAGACAGTTGGATTTTGACATTGTGCCATCTCAAGAATGTCTCTATTTAAAGTTAATTTCTCATTTTAGAACCTTTGTATGCCACAAAGCCAGGATACACTTTCTACCACAGAGGCTATGGATGTGTCAGGGTGTCAGTATTTAACTTGGTACGATGAATGAAATTCTCATTTTGGACTTAGAATCTTGGAGAATGACAGAGTTGCTTGTGCTTAATGTAATTCTGATTGTGTATGCCATACAATACATTTCATGTGTATGCCATCTGCCACAAAGTGTTCCCTACTGCAGTTAACTCTATATAGAGAAGGTTTTCCTTGGTCTTAATCAGCTTCACAGATATATTTATTCCAAAAGTATCTCTGTCTTCCAGGAAGAATATAGAATTAGGGCATGTTCATTTTCTCAGAGTAAAGAACGCATAGAAATTCATGCATATTTGAAGTACGTAATAATTCAAGCTCAGCTGATAACTTGTGGTATTCCGGAAACTACTTGCTAAGTTGTTCTCAGGAGTCATTAGCAAAAGTAAAAACCCAAACCAAAACATAAGCAAACAAAAATCCCAAGCCTCCCTTCTCCATTCTTGTTGAGGAGACTTCATTTGCAAGGCAGATAGATACTACAGAATTTACTGCTGTAGCTCACAGCTGGATGTGAGGGGGGTATTCCCAGGAGGTACAGTGGTGCCTATGAAGTCTGAAAAACAGTCAGGGAACAGAGCTGAGCCTGCTGGGGATTGGAGAGTTGATGCTAAGGTTGGGAGCCTTTGAGAGAAACAGCAGAGGTCTAGTGGGAAGCTGGTTTGTATGGCTGGCTAGCTCAGTAGCTAGCACTGTGTGGGCTGAAACAATAACCATTCTGAAGGTCAACATCGTTCTGCATCATAATTAGAGTTTGCACTATATTTCAATTTATTTTTTTATAATTCATCAAAAACATTGTAGCTAGGAAGAACAGAATTATCTTGGTGGTCTTGGAAGGCCATCTCTGTGGTGTTTGCTTGATTTTATAAGTGGCAAATTTCCAGAGTGGTCCAGTTCTTGGTCTGTTAGAAAATGAGAATAAATGGTGCATAAGAGAAACATCAGATGCATACAAGGCAAAAATATATTATTTTTATGTTTATAGTAAAGATAAAGCTGACTAGTATGACCTATATATACTGTGTAGCCCATTTGGGTAAGAAGTTCCCAATACCCAAAGCAAAAATTGCTATGTCAAGGTGCATAGTTTACGACCCAGGGAAGTCACCATGTGACTGTCTACTCTATGGGAATAATTACTGTCAGAGCAAAAAAGAAAAAGCAGATGATAGCCCTTGGTGTAGTTTGGGTTTCAACTATCCAACAGAGGTCATGTGAGCCTACGCTGGATAGTTTTATGCCAACTTGCCACAAGTTAAGGTCTTCTGAGGTGAGGGAATCTCAATAAAGAAGATGCCTTCATAAGATCAAATTATAGACCAGCCTGGAAGCCATTTTCTCAATTAGTGATTGATGGGGGTGTGCCTAGCCCCATGTGGGTGAGGGGTCCTGGGTTCTATAACAAAGCAGGTTTAGTCATGAAGAGCAAGTCAGTAAGCAGCACCCCTCCATGGCTTCTGCATCAGCTCCTGACTCTTGGTTTCTGCTCCATTTGATTTCTGCCCTCGATTCCATCAATGTAGTCTACATTGTGGAAATGTAAGCTAGATAAACCCTTTCTTCCCCAACTTGCATTTGGTCATGGCATCCCATCGGAGCAATAGTAACTAAGACAGGTCCCAGGGTAGCATATTGGGCAGATTGGTCTTGGAGAGGAGGAGTGCAACCGAAGGTCCTTAGGTCACTGCATATTAGTGTCCTTAAAAAGGAGTATAGAGCCAGGTGGTGGTGGCACACTTGGGAGGCAGAGGCAGGCGGATTTCTGAGTTCGAGGCCAGCC
>NW_022196905.1:81556851-81587635 GCF_008632895.1 Mastomys coucha
GCACTTCCTCTTATGTTTTCTCACTTTGATTCCTGACAATGAGATGTCAGTTTACTATACCACATGTTCACCATTGCTGACACCTGACACTTGTACAGAGGCCTAAAAGCAGCAGGTTTATGGGACAGAATACCTCAAAAAGTGAGATAAAATGAACCCGAACCTTTCTTTTGATTATCTTTGGTATTTTGTTACAATTATGGAAAGCTGAACAGTAACATCCCTGGTCATAGAATTGAAATAGTGATTCAGTATTTTTTTTTTCCTTCAGCAAGACACCATTTGGTATGAGACAGTTTTGTTTTTGTTTTTATTTTGTTTATTTGTTTTGTTTTTATTGTTGTTGTTATTGATGTTGGGTTCTTTGCTTTTTGTTTTTCTTTGTTTTATTTTTGTATATAAAAATTCACATAGTGTAAGGTGTGATTCTAGTATCTAAAATATTCTTTATCTATAGGGCAGAGAAACTCTTTTTTCTTGGCATCCTAGGAAATACTAACTTAATTTCTTCTAGAAAAAAAATGAGTTGTTAAGATTGAAAAACTCACTCCCTCTTTAGTAGAACATCAATTTGGGGGCTTGAATGCTCATCTAAGAAGATAAAAGTCAAGATGATAACTCCAGTTACAATAAGCCTTTAAAGTGTGAAGTAGAATGCATCTGTTAGGGATGAGAACACCTAAGACCAAAGTATTCAGCTTGTATTCAAGTCTATAGGGAGAGACTTGTGGGCTTTCACTAAAAAAGAATAACATGACCAGCCGATGTTACCTTAACCGTGTTAGGTTGTCAAAATGTGCAGAAAAAAATGAGTATCTTTCAACTTAAGATATGATGAAAAGACTGGTCTGTTTAGGGGGAAGCACTCAACATTTCATCTGGTATAATTGAGTACCACACTGGGTACAGGGTGACTAGGGCAGGGCTCGGTCATCTCGGGCCAGTTTCCGGGTAGGAAAATACCTCCAGAGTTATTAAATAATACCACAGAATCTTTCCTGGAGCCCAAGAATCACAGTGTATGAGTTACTGTTTGAAATTTGATAGAAAAACTTAGGCTATAGTATTGTATTCTAACTTTATACCTTCACCTTAAAACCTTGTTGAGTAGGGTGTAATTCTTTGTCAGAGCCACAAGATCATTTCGATACAATTTCCTGTTAGTAGCTCTTCATTCCAGATTCGAAACATTCTGTGCATTTTATAGAAACTTAGGAAGACGTGTAAATGATTTTTTAGTTTCTATTTAGGTGATCAAAATGTGCTTCAAAGGTCAAAGAATTAGATGGTGCAGAAATTAAACAATTATATAAAGGTTAAAGAAAAATGCTAACTGAGGAGAAATGACAAACAAAAAAATCTATAGAAGATGAAGATAATTACTATCAACCAGAAAAATCAATATTTTAGACTCTTCATTGGTGCTGTATTATATTAAATGAGCTTATTTCTTGATTTAGTTAGCATTAACATATTCCTGAAAGTTACTTTTTTCTTTTCAAAATATACTTATTTATTTAGTGTATATAGGGAGCTCATGGGCCATTATGTATTTGTATGATGGTCAAAGAACAACTTGTGGGGGTCCATCATGTTGGTCCTGGGAATCGAACTGGTGTTGTCAGATTTAGCAACAAGCATTTTTACATGCTGAACCATCTCATCTACCTTACCTTCTTTCTTAAATGGATATTTTATCCTGTTTCAATGTATCCTTTGAGAAACTAATATTGTCTTTTTAAAAATTGAGAAAATATAGTCTGAGCTACTGGAGATGTCATTCTAACACACACACACACACACACACACACACACACACACACACACACAGAGCTTGATGAGAAAAAAAAATCCAAGCTGAGATGATTATAGGCTTTCTAAATATCTCCATTCTTAATAAAAGCTTCATGTGCCTTGAAGGGTGGTTTATGAAGCAGTCATAATATAGTTGGATTTTCAGTCTAGGGAGATTCTTCTCTACAGGTTATGATGGAGACAAACTGAGTTCCCTTAACTGGGGACATAGATAAAGTATCAGCAATGGTCCAGCTACTATTTCAACTCTTTAACATATACACCATGAATAATTCATATTTTGAGTTCTAGTCTTCAGAAGACAATTTCTTTTGTTTTATGACATCATGTAGTTTTGTTCTTGGGAAGGTAGATGCTAGTACAAAAAAGGGTCTTTAGTCTGGGTCCCTGCTGATATTTACCTTATCATGTTTTAATAGATACTAACACTGAAGTAGATACTGAAATTTTCATATATAAAGAAGAAAACAGGAGGTACAGGTAACATAGAACAGTGGGTTAGAGCTGGCAAAGCCAGATAACTGGACTGGGAATTTTAATTTAAATTAGATGATTCTAGAATTGAGGTTTTATTTTGTTTTGTTTTTGTTTGTTTTACCAAGTCCATGAAAAGTCTGACTGACACTAATTGAAATCATTGTTTGCAACATTTTAAAATCTTAGCTGTAATGGTTTTTAGTCAACACAATTGAATTTAAAACAATAGAAACAACTTTTTGCCAGGTATAGTGGCCCACACCTTTAATCCCAAGCAGTTGGGAGGCAGAGGCAGGTAGATCTCTGAGTTTGAGGCCAGCCTGGTCGAGAGAGTGAGTTCCAGGACAGTCAGGGCTACAAAGAGAAACCCTGTCTTCAAGAACAAACAAAGTGAAAAAATGTAGAGTTAAGATCACTTTCCATTTCAAGTTCAGCTTATGTTTTGGAGTCTAAATATCTTCATTGGTCAGGTTTTTTTTCAAAGATTTATTTTTTATGTGTTTCAGAAGATGACATCAGATCACATTATAGATGGTTGTGAGCCATGATGTGACTTTTTGGGAATTGAACTCAGAACCTCTGGAAGAGTAGTCAGAACTCAGCTCCAGTCCCCTCACTGGTCACTTTTAAGTTATTGGAAGCATAACATCTGAAGGAAGCACATGGTGCTGGATCTGAAAACCTCTGCCATGAATTTTAATGCTTGATTGCCCCATCCTGAAACTTTTTTTTTTTTTTGATGTGCACCAGGATCCCTCCCATGACATTTATGGTGTCATTATCCTACATAATGCCATTATGATGGATGAAGTACTAGGCTGGAGATCCGAAAATGAAAATCTGTAACATGTCAGAATCTGTGTACTCTGTAAGCACATAAGGTTCCCTCAAGGTTTAATATGGTCAACTAAAAATGAACTGGAATGGATAATAAATAGAATAGATAGTTGGAGTAAAGTTTGCATCCTTTTCTAGGATTTCCAAAATATGTGATAAAATTCTAGACTCTTCGGTGATGTGTTAAAACACTGTACTTACCCAAGACAGTGCACATGCCCTGTATCAGGACTGCAGGATGTCTCTCATTTCAGCATCAATCTGTTGATGAAACAGAATATTTTTACAGTTTATGAAGCATTTTACTCAGAGGCTATTGGATCATGCAGATGGTGCACTGCCTTTTTTACTTTGTCAAAGAATAAGATTCTTGCCCAAATGCAAGTTTTCATTACAATTTTCATTAGGCATGTTTCGTATTTGTTTAGTTTTGTGCTGACCCTCCCATAGTTGTGGCCTTATGAGAACAGTAGCACCTAATAAGTGCTAATTAGCGAATGCATAAAACGCAAAGCAGAAGCACTTGCTTTGTGAACATGGAGTCTAAAGGAGCTTACTCTATGCTGAATCTAAAGGCTGTCAAAGAAACAGGAGTTGGTATAGTTGTCTGCACACAATAGCCTGGGTGAGAGAGCAAGTTTAATGTTTGGAAAATTGAAAGCAGTCCAGGAAAACATGAAAAGAGACACAGAAAGAGTCATAGGAGGTCAGGTTGGAGAGGGAATCAGGGATCAATAACCTTGACTGGAAAAAATAAAAGAAAATAAGATCAGGGTTTGATATGAAAACAGTGAATAGCCACTGGAGGAATGTATTAGCAATCTTATGATTTTATGGAGATTACTATAACCTCAGGGTAAAGCTGGGATTCAGTGCAAGGCAATTGAGTTAGACTGGAGTTGGGACATGAGTTGGGAAGATGCAATCCAGGGACAGACTACAGGAAACTAGAGAGTTGAATGTTGAAAAATATAGGACAGGGACTGACAGGCATTTTAAAGGAAGAGTTGGCAGGACTTGGAATTTGATTAGAAATGTTTAGAAGAGAAATTAAGCATCATTAAGTTTTCATTTGGAAGCAATGGATAAATGATGCTGACATAATTCATGAGTGTACAAAACAGAAGGTTCTAGGTGAAGAGTTTCTGGTCGTGCTGGGTATTAGTCTATTGTGAGATAAGCAATCATGTGATTAGAAGAGATCACCACAAATGGCTGTGTGGAGAGCTTGCTGCAGAGGGGCAAGGTATTGGCTGAAGGTGGATATTTAGACATTAATGTCACTCATATAGAGAACACTTAGGAAAATGTTGTATCACGGATTTGATCATCAAAGACAAACTATGCAAAATGAAAATTAAAGAGTGAGTAGAAGATGATGAAAATATGAAACAGAACAAGAAAGGACAATCATAACATAACAGTAGAGAGCGCTAACATGGGTGCTACAGAAAGTATGTTAAGGGGCTGGGCAGACAGCCCAGGGAGGAAAGTGCTTGCCCCATAAGCATGAGGACTTGGGATTGGTTCCCAGAACCTGCATACAAAGCTGGGTATAGGGGTGCACTTGAAATCTCAGCACTGGGGAGGCACAGATGGGAGAACCCCTGGAATTTGTTAACCATCCAGCCTAGCTCAATCAAAATGCACATATATCCACATGGTCACCAGAGCACATGTATGCACACATGAACATACACACACATCATTTCAAAGAGGGAGCGATATTTGGAGATACTACATGTTTCACAGAGGAGGCTGAGGAGCCTGAAAAGATGTTTTTCAAATTTAACTGGAAGGACCATTGGTTTGAGTGGCTTGGCAGTGGGCATGGTCTGGCTTCTGGTGACACCACACCATTATCCACAGTCACACCAACTGTCCTGACACAAAAGTTGAGTAATTCAAAGAAGGCATGAGGAATTGGAGGACACACTGTTCAGGCAATAAAATAGTAGGAAAGGGAAGAAAGAAAATTCTAAATAAGTGTTCAAACTATATTTATTAGTTTTGATATAAGTAAAGACAACTTTTATACAAGTTGGACATAGTCTGCTAAAAGGAAATGGGTCTTAGTCAAGGAAGGGAGGCTGTTGGAATTTAGAGTGAGTACTACCAACCTGTTGGCATTCTTTGTTATTAATAATTTAGTAAGTTTGGAATTTTAGTCAGTAATTTTTTTTTTGGTACCAACATTTGACTTTTGTCATGACTAGCTAAATTAGAGCTGGAATCCCTAACAATGGCCTGAAGAAAACAAGCAGAAAATTAATTTAAAACAAAACAACAAGTAAACTCATGATTTCCAGAATCATATATGATCTGCTTCATTTAATCCATTTATAATATGTATTTTAGTGTAAATAAATTGCTTTAGATTATTCTATAAATATTTTTCATAGAGAGCTTTTGAGACTCTGTTTAACATATTGTAAAATCTTTACTGAGAAACATATTAGCCTAAAGTGGGTCTTCCATGTAGAGTATGCACTGAGAGAGTAGGTGGAGAGCAAACATCACTGAAAACTGTCAGCCTAGCTCCCATTTGGCTACAGTTGTTTCTGTTTGCTAGATTTTGGTGGACAACTCTATCAATAGCACCAAATTCTTACTCCATGAGGCAGATGTGCTTTTCTGAATTACTCTCCCCACCGTCCAGAAATGAAATGGACAACAACAAAGGTCTCAGAACGATCATATCTTCAATTTAGATCAAAGTGAAATGTGGTGTTGCTCTGACTTTTAGTTTCTTCTAAAACAGTTGAATTGCTATTGGAGCATAATAAGTAAAATGGGAAATTAAACAAATGAGATTCCTGTGTTTTGACAATGGCCAATAAAAATTCTGTGGAGTAATGCAGGTACTGACTTGATGACTGAGATAGGAATATAATCCCTAAATATCTTGGAAGTCAGTGTAGCTCAGGTCTAATCAGTGAGGTGACACAACTGGGCTGGGCTCCCTACTCCCACATCTCAGTGGAGAGGGAGAGAAAGAAAGAGAGAAAGAGAGAGAGAGAGAGAGAGAGAGAGAGAGAGAGAGAGAGAGAGAGAGAGAGAGAGAATGAAAATATAGTATAGCTTTACACTGCAGCCTATAGGAGACAACCAGGACACCTTAGTAGCAGTGGACAGGAAAGCACTGTAGACAAGATCATCTCTTGTACAAAGTTGAAAAGTAATATTGCAGAAGCTGTGGTAATAGATGGATTTTAAGAAAAGAGAGAGGAGAAAGGGACAGAGGAAGAATGAGAACCAATTGATAAAAGAAATGTTCATATTTAATAATGATTGCCATTGTAACATTAAAACTCTTTATAAAATAATTCTTATGGTGAGTAAACACTTATGTGACCATTATATTATTATACTGAAACAAATTTAATGTAGACTTTTATAGTTAAAATAAGAGATATTGGTGATTCCATTTCTATATAAGTATTTTTGTTTATCAGTCTACCTTTTGTATGTATGTATATGTGCTATCTACACACGTACCACATGTATACACATACATACATGCACACACACACATTCACACACTTACCCACACATGTTCACATACACCATACAAACATGCATACAGACACACATGCATATGCACACACACATATACACACATGCACACACATATGCTCATATACACACAAGTGCATGCACACAAACATACACACAAGCTTGACATAAATATACCCAAAGTGCTATGCTCACCATGTTAGGTGGCCTCTGACATTTGCATTTTTTTCTTATCTCTTGTGCTTCTCATGTTCCCTGCAGTTACAAACCTCTCTTATAAAAAAATTATTATTTTTATATGTTTGATTAAATTGTGTCTTCCCTACAACTCCTCCCAAGCCCTCCCTGTGTCGCTACACAGCCAATTTCATTTCATGGTATGATGTTATACTCTCTCTCCTCATCCCTCGCTCCCTCCACCCCTCCTTCTCTTTATCTATCCCTCCCTGCCTTGCTCTTTTTGTTTTCTCTCTCAAAAAAAAAAAAAAAGAAAACAAAAAACTAAAACAAAAACAAGCAACAAAAACCAAAAATCAAAACAAACTAAAAAGAATAAAGGGAAAACAAAATACAACAAAACAAACAAACAAAAAACAAAAAGCACACAAGAAAATGTGGGGTCTCTTTGTGTTGGTCAAATATTCCTGAGCATGGGGACTTGGCCAGCCTTAAGTCTTACGACTAAGCCTCTTGATGCTGACCCAGAGTCTCCCATGTTCTTCCTGGTGACTCCTCTCAGGCTTTTAGCCCTTTTCACTCCTTGTGACTCTCCCTGACCTGCGGAACAGTTCTCAACTAAGAACCCCACACCCACCAGACATGGCCGAGCCCCAGAGTGCACAGCAGCAACCAAAGGACCCAATCCACACAACCAAGGCAAACCTCGTTTCTTGAAGCTTGCAACACTTCATATGTTTTACAGATAACCCCCTTTCCTTCTTAAAGAGTACAACCTGGAAACTATTTTTCTTATTTTTTTTCTTTGCTGAGACAACCAGTAAGGCCACCCCACCCCTCAGGAAAGCCTGTCACGTTAGACACTTTAGGCACATTTAGAACGAAGATAAAGCACTGGCATTCTGAAATACTCTAGCCCCGAAAGGAGGAGGCAAGACTTTCCTACCTGTGAGCTGCAGTAGAGAGGAGGTGAGTTTATAGAGCAGCACTTAGAAGCAAAGTCTGAGTGCTTGTCCACCATGTCTTCCAGCTCTGCTGGAGAGGCGTTGGGTGTTTTCGTACTAAGCCGTTCTGCCAATCTGAAAAAAAACAAAAACAAAAACAAAACAAACAAAACCAAACAATTATCTGTAAGGTTAAGCTAGAGTTATTTTAGGGACATTGTTTAAGCAAAATGACAGCTATTTCAAATCAGGTACCTAAAAATAGAAATACTTGTCCGTCTTAGGAAATCCTATTTGTGGAATGGAGTTTGAAAGCCATGTTGGGGTTAGAATTGAAATCTATGCCCCATTCAAAGTCATGCAAGCAAACAGAAATTGCTCCTGAATTTGAAAGCCAGCTGTTGCCCTTTCGGTAGCTCATTTCCACATAAGTGGTGCCCTTGTCTGTCTTCCCTGGCTTTTCACCTTTCTTGAACATTAAATTTCAAGCTCCCTTTAAAATGTCTTCTCCACTGGACTCGATTTCAGTTTTGTGCTCTCTCTTTTTCATGCCCCCGTTTGCAGACCTTGGAACTCACGGTGTGGATACACTGAACTGCGTGTGGAATCCTTTGGCCCTTGCTCGCAGGTGTCTCACTAGTTCACTTCGAAGACCATGATAGGACCTGACAGCTTTTGCTGTTTTCCAGCATGAACCATTTATGATCTTGGTTCCACCTCACCTTCATAGCAGTCCACTTACATTGGTTTATTACTTTCTCCAAGAAACATGCTCCCAGACCAGTAGCGACGGGGTTTAGGAGGAAAAACACTTCCAAGCATAAGACTTTCACATACTAAGGAAGATTTATGGGCATCACTGAGAAGACACCCTACTCTGCGATTCTTTTAGAAGTTCTTTTTGTGCAAATGTGTGTTTACTTGAATCCTATATTCCAACTGATTGAAAAATGGAAATTTATTAAACAAAATGGAAAAACAGCATAATCTTTTTTTGAGATTTTTTTTCTTCTTTTTTCCAAAAACCAACACAATGTCTTTCACTTTGATGGCCAATTATTTTATTGTTAATTTCTACTTCCTGTAACATGCTTCCCCTTTAGTTGAGAAAAATAACTGTTCTACCATGTTATTGATAATTAGTGTCTTTGTTTCCACTTTGCAAACAACATATGCTGGTGATGGTTGGCATCAGACCACCATGAAATCTTGGGTCTTGTCAGAGAACCATCAGTAGGTAACTCCACGGGTATGAATACTGACCAACTATGTGCTCATGTTGCCGTTTTGAATCAAGTCTCCACAGATCACTTATAATTTACATGCTGTGCCTCTGTTCTAATTGATTGCTCACCTAATGCTCACGACACACCCTGTACTGTAACCCTGTGTTTTCCACCCAGGAATACTGACTCTGAGATTTCTGTTGTTTTTGAAACACTTTATTCAGAGGCTTGGAGAAAGGTTGAAGAAGTCCTCGCTGTCTCTTGTCCTGCTCAGGGCAGACCTTAGAGATCTCCCTGTCGCTAACAACTCTGAGATTTCTCATATATGAATAAATACCTGCCTTGGATCGTTATCTGACTAGCTCCTAATTTAGTCATCCTGTTATTCTATTCCAAATTCTGCCACATGGCAAGTTACCTCTCTTTCAGTTTCAAGTCCTTCTTCTTACAAGAATTCCAGGACCAATCTTCCTGCTTCTCTATCCCAGAATCCCTTTCTTCTTCCTACTGGAGGTCTCACTTTCTAATCCTGGCTCAGCTCATTGGCCATAGGCTTTTTTATTGACAGGTGAATGCATCTACACAGTGTATAAGAGATTATCCTTACACTGTTCCCCAGAAAAGAGTTATGATTACCTTTTAAAGCTTTTAAAAAATGCAACCCTTCTTTATGTTTCATGCAGTGTATCCTAAATTTTCACTTGTATGTTTCTGCCACAGAACCAGACAAGTACAACAGACACACTGGAGGATAAGTCACAAAACCAGCCACTTACTTTTTCTTGTACTCAGTAAATGTGTTCTCCGAATAATCTGCACACATTTCTTGACCCTTTTCAATGTAAGAAGTTAGTTGCCTCTTCAGCTGAGGACTCTGTAAAAAAAAAATGCACATCAACATTCCTTGTGTGGAAATACTGTCACACAGTGCTGTTAGATCAGAATTCTATGTCCCTATGCAAGGTATCAGCAAACACTTTTTTTTCTTTTTTGCATAAAGCCAGTTAGTAAATATTTTAGCCTTTGTAGATCATATATGATTTCTATTAGATAAATCCTACTCCACACAGTAGCAGCCACATAAAACAGACAAGCAAAGTGGATGATAGTTTCCCAATATGACTCATGGCCACTGGAATTTGAATTGTACTTAATTACTACGTCATGAAATATTAATCTTCTTTTGACATTTTTTCATTTAGTAAGTACACAAATACCACAAGCCATGTTTTCCTTGTTATCTTACAGGGCAAAAATAAGTAGGCAGTGGAGCACGTTTGATCCATAAACTTCATCCTACCAATTTTGCCTATGTTCTTGATAAAGAAACTTAGCCAGGCGTACCTGAGTACTGAAACAGGTGACAGAATCCTGAGTGTCGCAGCACTCCCTAAGGGTTTTCAGAGTCGGCTCCAGCACCTTGCTGAGGAACACTTCTGGAACGTGGGTCCTTCTGCTTAGTTCAAATGTATACCTGGTGTCATGTAGAAGAGGAAAGGATGCTTTTCAAGGTGTGTCTGGGGTCCAGAATCAGAAATGGGACAACCTACTACAGAGGCAGAATGACACCTTGTTTCTGAGTGCCCCATGGTTTGCACAGTTTTTCTGTTACTCGGTATGGCCAGTGGATCCTTCATCCTGTGACTTTCCTGCTTTACTTCCCGCCTCAGTCTCCCAAGTGCTAGGATTGTAGGCATCGATGGGTGTACCTGGCTTTTTGCTTTTTGTTAATTTATTTTAATTTTAATTACAATATAGTTACACCCTTTCCCCTTCCTTCTCCTCCCTGAAACCTCGCCCATGTCCCCCTACTCTCCCTGAAACCTCTCCCATGTCCCCCTACTCTCCCTGAAACCTCGCCCATGTCCCCTACTCTCCCTGAAACCTCGCCCATGTCCCCTACTCTCCCTGAAACCTCTCCCATGTCCCCCTACTCTCCCTGAAACCTCTCCCATGTTCCCCTACTCTCCCTAAAACCTCGCCCATGTCCCCCTACTCTCCCTGAAACCTCTCCCATGTCCCCCTACTCTCCCTTAAGTTTATGGCATCTTTGTCTTTAAGGAATCCTATATCATATATGAATGTGCGTGAATAAATATATAAATGAGAACTACTGAGTCCGTTTACTGTTGTTTGTACAACTTACTTAAAACATAATTTAAATTAAGCCAACTCCCCATAAACTGACTTTAGAGTAGACAATATTTTCATGAAAATATTTTGTTAATGTGTGATTTAATAACTGTAATATCTATGTATACAACAGAAAACATAAAAGCATAACATATTACTTTAAGATATATGGAAATGTCCTTTATGTGAGTATAATACAAGTCTCTTTTCATTTTTGCTTATATAGTTGCTGCCTATGAATTTATCAGTTCAATCAGTATTTATAAAAAATACTTTTTATTCTGCCTAAGTTCTGCTTTCTTATCTAGGCAACTGACATTCTAATCACCTTTTTCAGTTTGCTTTAAAATCATTTGAGTGTAAAGATAGTCATAACATATATTTAGATTATTTTTATTTAGATGGAACAAGATCAAATCTCACCATTTCTTTGTACTTAATCTCTTTTTAAATGGCAGTAGATATCAATAATGTTAAGGAATGAACACTCTAAATTTTATGCTTTACTTGTTATCAAATGGTTATTCTCCAAAAGGTAGATGAACATTTAGTTTTTATTTTTCATTTGTAATTTAGAATAGAATACGGGACATAACATAATACACATTGCCATGATATGTGTTTATGTATTATGTGTATGGGACATTTTATTTTATAAAACATTTTTGTTGACCTTCTAGGACTCGTTTCTTTCCTTCCTTCCTTCCTTCCTTCCTTCCTTCCTTCCTTCCTTCCTTCCTCCCTCCCTCCCTCCCTCCCTCCCTCCCTCCTTTCTTTCTTTCTTTCTTTCTTTTTTCTTTCTCTCTCTCTCTTTCTTTTCTCCTTCTTTCTTCCTTCCTTTCTTCCTTCCTTCCTTCCTTCCTTCCTTTCTCCTCCTCCTCCTCCTTCCCGTTTTGGTTCAAGACAGGGTTTTACTGCACAGTCCTGGCTGTCCTAGAACTTGCTCTGTAGACCAGGCTGGTCTTGAAGTCCCAGAAATCTGCCTGCTTCTGACTCCCAAGTGCTGTGATTAAAAGTGTGACCCACCAATGCCCAGCTTGAGGTGCTTTTCTTATTGGCCACCTCTGCACTAAGTAAGGCAGTGTTGTCATTCCCAACTCAGCTAAGACAAAACCTAAGTCGGAAAGGCTGTGCCTCTTCTCCCCCTGCACTCTCACCTCCAGAGGTAGACTTAGGCACCATGGGCGTCTTCCCTATCTAAGTTTAAAGATCTGAGTCATTTCAAGTTAACAAATACTTAAACTCCATAGAAACCATAGAAGGGCATTTGGAAAGAGAGACAGTTTACTTCCCCCAGTCTGGGACCCCATAAAGATGCCTGCATTCTGGGGTAACAGAAAGAAACCACACACCACTCACTCTACTTACTGGTCCATGGCTTGTGTGGTACTCTGACCACAGAGGTCTTTGTTGGTTGGTAACTTGATGGCTGGCAATTGAAGTGGTTCAGCAGCTGGCATGAAGTAAGTGCACATAAAAATGTTCATGGGTGTATTTTCTTGACAGCACTCTTCAAACTTAGAATTCTTTTTGGATAAGTTTTGACAGATTTTTATTGTATGCTCAGGCAGCTACAAAGAGAATGGTGGACCTGTGCAGTTAACTTTCTTGTGAGTCGTACCAAAAATTAAAACTTAGACTATTAAGCTCTGATGTGGTGTTTATAAATGTCAGCCTGAATGCTCTTAGGAAAAAAATTTATGTTGCCAGAAACAGTTATTTATTTGGGGAGGGAGTTTGTTAATATGTGATGGTTCATCACATAAAGTCTAATTTTACCTCTAAGTATGTATATGTGTTATTTATGAAAATTCCATATCAAAACCAGTACTCTTTGTTAATAAAAACCAAGCAGAACAATTTATCTTTAAAATAATTAGAATAAAGAAAATATTCAACAATAATGCTGTAAAGTATGACATTGATTAAATACTGAAAAGCCAACACAATGCAATAGTTGAAGATAAAATATGTTGCACCCTAGGTAATGATGTGATACATACAACAGACAATCCAGTGGCATCCTATTGGACATCATGTATAATTACAGCAAAGCATCTGTGCACAGACATGCATGTTTGTAATGGAAAAGGAGTACACAGCTAATGGATCTATGCCAATGTCAGCGAGACCTTGGAGAATGATCTTCATCTAATATAATTATATGAGTCTGTATCTACTTCAGAAAATTATGCAAATTGAGAAAGTAGAAAAAACTTATCAAATTTTAATTTGTTTACAAATTTTAAATACAATATATTTTTATATATTAGACAAAGTATAATAAGAATATTACCAGCCTTGGATAGTATCATTACTAATAAGAATTTATGCTATAAATGAATTTTAAATTGTGTTCAATTTAAATACTGTATTGAAAACTGTAATTAAATTAACCATGTGTGAGTAATGGATAATCTGCATAGTACATGGCTTGGGAATCTGGAAATCTTGTCCTTGTGTGTATGTGGATTTTTTTTTTCACTAGTTGAGTGGTCTCAAATTACCCACCTCCATTAACCTGTTTCCTTATCTGTGAAACAGAGTGGGGAATATATTTATTGTTTGTAAAGGCATGTGAGGATGCTAGAATATTTCACATAAAAAGCAGCTTTGGAAGACTGGCAGACAGTTCACAGTCCTCAGTGCAGTATGTGATGATGATCACAGGGATCACCTTACCTCTCTGGCCATGCAATCCTCTGAGGTAGACTCACAACATCTGGACAGGATTTCAGTAAGGTCTTCAGCTAGTGGCAGAACATTCTCCAGGTTAGCAGTTGGCACTTTTTGGGTTAGTTTTATGAGATGGCTGGAAGTTAAAAATTTATTTATTAGCTAAGGCATATTCTTAGTATTCTGGTTTTCACCACAGACATACTACTGAGAGGGATAATGTAGTATCACCAGATGGATGGAACATACTTGCCATGTGACCTGTGCTATATAATAAAGTTATAATATTAGATTAAACCATTCCCAGTGAAGATTTTCAAATATTCAGCATTGAGACATAGCTTCTCTTCTGGTCAAATCTTCATGCATGTTAGACTAAAACCAGTCTACAATGCCAGTGTTATGCTAGTGTGGCATCTCATTGTCTTTTAAGATGTTATATAAAATCACTTTTGATTTAGCAGTTTTGCCACTGAGTTATAGAAATGTTTTGTGTATTCTGAATGTTACCCCCTTATTAGATATAGTTTGCCACTGTTTTACTTAGTTGCCTCTTCCCTTGTTCTTAACTTTGGATAGTAGTTTAAAGTTGGATATAGTTATTTTTAATTTTACCTTTCTTCTGTTTGTGTATCACATGTAAAGGATCATTGTCAAAGCCAATGCCTTGAAGATTCCCCCCTGTTTTCTTCTGAGTCTTATAGTTCTAGATCTTGTGTTTAGACTTTTAGGATGTTTTAATGGTGCAGGTAAGGGTCCAGCTTCATTCTTTCGCATGTGGGTATCTAGTTTCTTAACACTGTTTGCTAGAGAAATTACCTTGGCTCTGTTGTATAATCATTTGACCAAATAAATGTACTAGTTTAGTCCAGGGCCATCTATTCTGTTCAGGAATCTGTTCATCACTTTTTATGTCAGTATCGCAGTAACCTGATTGTTGCTACTTGGTAGTTATCTCAGTCTTTATCTCCTACCCCACTTTTTAGAGTATTTTGTCTATCTGGAGTCCTTTGAGGTCCTTATGATAACATTCATTTCTAGACAGTGATGAACTTTGGAATTTGAATGTCCTCCAAATAGCCACGTGTTTCCTGTTTGAACTCAGGTGACTGTGCTGGAAGGTGGTGGAGTCCTTGAGAGATGAGCCTTCCTTGGAAGTCTTTAGGTCTTTTGGACTTAATTTTCTAAAAACATAATAGGACCTCCTCCATTTTCTCTTGTGGTGATGGTTTACACTACCATACACTGCCATCCAGTGTGCCACCAGAGGCCAAAACAATGGGGTCATCTTGCTATAGACTGAAACCATAAAAGCTGTAAAGTAAAATAAACCTTTCTCTGTATTTGTTACAGTAATGGATAGCTAAGAAACAAAACCCTTTTTCTTTTTCTTTTAAAAAGTGCCCTTATGCCTTTAAGAGATTGAATTGACTATGTGCATGCTTTAAATACTACAGCATTTTATTTCATTTACTACTTTTAATGGTGACTAATTTACTTTTTGAGACATTGTCTCACTATGTAACCCAGATGAAGAACTCATTATGTAGCCTACGATAGCCTTGAACTTGTGACTCAGTCTTCCTGGTGCTGGTAGTTGTGCATCACCCTGCTTAGCTAGTATTGCATTTTAATAGTTTTAAGTCTTCAAACAGCAAGCATGGAGTACCTTTCCATTTATTGTATTATCTTGGATTTCTTTGAGTGATGGACTTTACTTGGATTTTATTTTTCATTGGGCCTACTTTTACAGTATAATTTTGAAACACTGATATATTTTATGTTTATATGATATTGTTGAGATATTTTCCATTCTAGGAACACTTAGGGAATTTCTAATTTTTCCGTATTAAAATATAGCAGCGCTATCTTGAAACTTAATCTTTGTTCACACAAAAGCTAATTCCTCAGAGTAAATTCCTAGACACTAATGAAAATATAACCCATGGGTAATTATGCTTTATATATGATATATTTGAATATATATGATACTCACAAAAAAATACATTCTTAATGTAAAAAGAAAATGAACACGAGACTAAAAGTGCCTGAGTGTTTGAGTGGCTCATTAATAGACTGTATTCTACAGCTTCTTTCATGGGCATATTGGGAACACAAAGTAGAGTGAAGGAGCAAACGTTTAACTATGAAGATGGTATGGAGTCTTTACCTCAATTTTGATTTTTCCTTTCCATAGGCAGCATATTGTGAACAGACTCTGTTTGACATAGTGGTGAGAAGTGATAACTGTTTCATCTGGAGTCTCTAGAAAAGAAAAGGGAGAATTGTGTTAGGCAATCAAAACCAATAAAATAGAATGTGCATAAACAGCTGAAAGGGATGCTCTAGCTGCTTGACATTTCAAAATCAATATAATGATGATCTCTAGTCATTGTAATCTGTTGGTTTCTCCTTAAGGGCACTGCTCTTTTCCAACCAACAAAATGCAGGGAAGGTATTTTGGAAACTTTTGCTAATTACAAAATACTAACACCTCCCTTTGTTCAAAGGAAATGGCATTTTAGGAAGGAAAAATAATACATAACTGTGATAAAGCCTACCTCCTTCAAAAAGCATACAGTTGGGCTTTCAGAAGTACAGCAGGATCCAACCATAGAGAGATAACTCTTGGTGTAGGCAACTAAAAGTGGCAGAGGAGCTTGTCCATAACTGCTGGAATATTCATATAGAAACCTAGGACAGGAAAACCCAACTTGTGTTAGTATTTTGATGAAGAAAGCATGCATTTTATATTGATGTGTGTGTGCGTGTGTGTGTGTGTGTGTGTGTGTGTGTGTGTGTGTGTGTGTGTGTGTCAGGGCAGCAATTCCCAGAGATCTTCCTGCTTTTGCCCTCTTTCAACAAGTGAGTTTTGGGCATCTGCACCCAGGTCCTTATGCTTACACAGAAAGCATTTTATCCATAGAGATGCTACCCCAACCCATTAGGTCATGAAATAACTATGAATTTAAAGAAAGAATTATAATACCGGCAGCTACACAATAATATATTTATTCTGAAAAATTCATTCTATAATTCCTATGTCTATTTCAAGTGTGAAAGCATCTGTTTTTTTTTTTTTCTTACCTGTCTTGCTCAGAGAACCACCTATATTAGCTGCTTAGTAAGCTTCTTGGTGACATAATGACAGTGAATAAAATCAGGGGACTTATTCGCATTTTCTTTTTTAAATTTACTATCCTATATAATTCCCACAAATTGCCAACTTACATGACAAGAGCAATCACTTTGTTTTTTAGCATCACACATTCCTGAGGCTCTAAAAGACATTCTGAGGGCTGCAGAGATGGTTCAATGGTTAAGAGTGCTTCCTGGTTTTCCAGACCTGAGTTCAGTTCCAAGCAGCCACGTCAGGCAGCTCACCTGTTAACCCCAGCTTCAAGGGATGTGATGACCTCTGGAGGCCTCAGCTAAGTTTTTAAAAATGATAAAAATATATTTGAACCCTTGAGCAAAATGTCTCAAAAATAACAAAAATGAGCATGCCAACCAATGTTTATGAAATTATGAATAGATTTAATTTTATTGCCCTGTACCTTTGCACATAGATATTTTTAATCATCCTGAGTAGCCTTTCCCCCTATTTTTTGTCCCTATTTATTTTGTTTTGTTTTGTCTTTTGAGAGAAAATTTCAGCACTTAGCTTTGGCTGGCCTGAAACTTGTAGCAACTCCCTGCCTTTGCCTCCAGTGTCCTTCATGAGGTATCGAGGGCATTTGAGATCATGCCCAGCATCATTTCCGTCTGTTTTATAGCCTTCCAATTTGAACGTAAGCAGAGTATAATGTGGTTCCTCATATAGATTAGACAATAAAAAGGTCCGTATTACATACTAATTTGGTAATATGTGTCATGTTCACAGCTATTTCTGAAGATGTATAGAGGTGGTTGGGACATTTATTTCTGTATTTAAAAATATGCACAGTAGTAAAATTGCTTCCACCATCTCCATGATGCAAGGATTAGTGGCATAAGAGGACTCACCATAGGTACTGCCAGATGTTGGAAAATAAGTCATATGAAAAGAGATGCTATTGATAGTGTGTGGCAGTTTGGGAGAGTGGGCGGCTCACACCCCACTATGTAATATGAATTTTTTGCATGCTTGCATATAGATACTACTTTTTCATTATTTTTCCTCTTTTATTTGTCTGCCCGCCCTTCCCTTCCCTTCCTTTACTTTCCCTCCCTCTCTCTCCCCTCCTCTCTATCTCTCTTTCCTGCTTCTTTCTGTTTCTGAAAGTCTCAACATGAGGTCTGACTACTGTGGTACTCACAGTGATCCTCCTGCCTTTGCCTCCCCAGCAGTACACATCTGGGTTGGTATAAGAAGAGCTGTAGTTTGATTTATTATAAAGACCACTTACTGATCAGCAAATCCCTTTGGGTCTTTTCTGAACACCTCACAGATCTCATCATTTGTTGGTTCCACATAGGTGGGAAATTCCTGCGGCTGGTGACTGAGGGCAGCCATGCAGAGTTTCCGCTCTAGCCCCTCCTTGGTGCAACACTCAGAAGTTCCAGGGTGAACGGGAAAGGGGGCATCACTTTGACAGGACTTCATAGACAGCTCTGAAGTCTGGATGAGACAAAGGGAAACAAAAGCAAAAATCAAAAACCGGAAAACTTATACACTATGTGTGAATCTCTGTTCAGTATAATACATACTTTCTAATTTACATATTCTCATTAGTAATCAAGTTTCCACACTATGGCTTACAAACATATAAGGCTGAATAATTTTGGTCATAGGCAAGCATACAATCTTGTTTATGTTAATCAATGACACTCTCCAGACTAGAACATGGAACAACTTTCATAAATCAACAGACCGTACTTCTTGAGCTGTAGCCATTTGGCCTTTGTCACATAGTCTGGTATTTCTCAGTGAAGGGATTTTAGCATCTCCGAGGTGAGGAGAGCTTGGAGACATTCTGGTAGTGGCTCTTATCTAATCTCCCACCCACTTTTTTGCAGTTAGATCACAAGCAAGGAGGACCTGCCATGGCTCCTCTCCTCCCTTTACTAAATGAGCATCCTCTTCACATTGCCGGATTTGGCTTCCTGTAAGTTACAGTTGCTTGTCATTCCAGGAATGTGATTTTATATCACCATTATGTATCTAGCATATAAAACAATTAATGCTTGCATAGCAGGTCAAAGATGGTGACTGACAATCAGTCTTCCTTTAAGTTTTAGGTCAGAGCCTTGGCAAGAGCTGGGAAAGAAACTAGCTGAAAAGAGAGATGATCTTCAAAGAAAACCTACTTCTTAATTTCTGAGTCATGGAGGCAGGTAGCCCTACTGTGTGTAGCTCTAGCTCGTCTACTCTCTAGTACTGGGATTAAGGAAGTGCGCCACCACACCTCGTTACCTCCCAGGTTTTTCTTTCTTTTCTTTCTTTCTTTTTTTTTTTAAAAAGGCTTTTCTTTTCCTTTTTAAGATTTTTCTTGTAAGGATGCATTTTATGTATGAGTGCTCTATCTGCATGTACCCCTGCATGCCAGAAGAGGGCATCAGACATCATGTGGTTGCTGGGAATTGAACTCAGGATTTATCTGTTAGAGCAGCCAGTGCTCTTAACCGCTGAGCCATCTCCCCAGCCCCCTAGTTCTGTTACTCTCATTTATGCCAAAGGACAGAACACCACAAAAGTAATCATAGGGAAGGAATGAGAAGAAATTTGATAGTTGAAATAAAATGGTATAAAAGAATAGATATCTTAGGGAAAAAGTAGAAATTTCCATGGAAAACTCACTTTGGTGAGTAGGAAAAAGTAAAATTGGACATACATTATCCTTTTAAGATAAATTTTCTAAAGACCTTTCCTAACAGTGAAGGAAAGCAACATTCCTAATGAGTCTTTCAAACCAACTCATTGTTCCTCGGGCTACCTACCTTTCATGACTCAGAAATTAAGAAGTAGGTTTTCTTTCAAGATCACCTCTCTTTCCAGCCAGTTTCTTTTCCCTTTTCACTAACCTCCCTAGAAACTACTCTGGGTTTTCCTGTTTTCAATTATTCCAAGATGAACATTTCAGTCTGACATGGTGAGGAATGAGTTTGAAACCATGAGTATTGATGAACTTGGTGGTGAAAGAAATGATGTAAAAGAGAGGCTAAAGGGGAGCACATGTACCAGCCAATGGGTAAGGAGAGTCACCACAAGAATTTATTACAATAATGGGGTTGAACAGACGCTGATCTTTCTGTGGAAACCTTTAAACCAGATCTACCTATTTGTACATGTGCTGATGACCTCATTAGTAAAGGTCTGTCTCCTTATTCCACCTTTATCAGTTACTGTGTGGACACTAAATTCTAATCATCTTCCTTTGGGAATTCAATTTCTAAGTAAATACTATAGGAGAGAAAACACTTGCAAAGACATGCATGTACACATATATGGTTTTTATGTATACCCAGAAACATACATACACACACACACACACACACACACAATATGTGTATAGCAATATTTGAGTGACCTAAATGATTCAAGGCTAATGTTTAGTAATTCTGTGGCCATTAATCATACATAACCCTATAATAGTAATAAAGAGGTAAGCAGCATTTTAGACTACATAGCATATGTTAAAATTATTTTTAAGAGATTCATGAGTTTGTATTTATGAGGTTCAAATTTAAAGTGACTTTAAAGATTATTATTTAATGTATTCATTCATTCTATCATCTATTACATTATGACCACAGTTTCCCCCTCCCCACACACTCCCTCCCCCTCCCCCTAATATACTCCCCTTCCTTTCTCTTCAGAAAAGGGCAGGTTCCCAGGATAGCAACCAAACTTGTCATATCAAGTTATAATAAGACGATGCACTTTTCCTCATATTAAGGCTGGAGAAGGAGGAAAAGAATGCCAAAAGCTGAGAAAAGAGTCAGAGAGAGCTCGTTCTCCCACTGTTATGATTCCCACAGGAAGACCAGGCTACACAACCATAACACACATGCAGCGGACCTGGGTCAGTCCCATGCGGGCTCCCTGATTGTCAGGTCAGTCTCAGTAAGCCCCTATGAGCCCAAGTCAGTTGATTCTGTGGGTTTCTTGTGGTATTCTTCACCCCTCTGCCTCCTACAGTCCTCCTCCCCCGCCCCCATGCAGGTTTCCACAAGTTCTGTCTGATGTGTGGCTGTGGTTCTCTTCATCTGTTTCCACCAGTTGCTGGGTGAAGCCTCTCTGATGACAATTGGGCTAGGCACCAATCTATGGGTCTAACTTTACAAGGTGTTTAGAGTCCAACTTGGATTTAAACCTGACACATACTCCTCATTGTCAGCATTTATTTAGTAAGTCATTGAGTTACCTTATCTGGGTTGTTTTTCTTTCGAAACTTGTAGCGACCCTGAGTAAAAGGAACACAGTACTAAAATAATCATGGGCACTAAAAAATAATAGTCTTTATTTTTCTTTCCAACTGGGAGTAGGTGTCTTGATATATAGAGTGTCCTAAAAATGTGATATAAAGGCCTATTGCAGTTCTCTTCCCTGACCCACAATAGAGACTGTACTGGCTGGTTTTGTGTGTCAACTTGACACAGGCTGGAGTTATCACAGAGAAGGGAGCTTTAGTTGAGGAAATGCCTCCATGAGACCCAGCTGTGGGGCATTTTCTCAATTTGTGACCAAGGGGGTAGGGCCCCTTGTGGGTGGTGCCATCCCTGGGCTGGAAGTCTTGGGTTCTATAAGAGAGCAGGCTGAGCAAGCCAGGGGAAGCAAGCCAGTAAGGAACATCTCTCCATGGCCTCTGCATCAGCTCCTGCTTCCTGACCTGCTTGAGTTCCAGTCCTGACTTCCTCTGGTGATCAACAGCAATGTGGAAGTGTAAGCTGAATAAACCCTTTCCTCCCCAACTTGCTTCTTGGTCATGATGTTTGTGCAGGAATAGAAACCCTGACTAAGACAGAGACAGATAGACAGACAGATAAACACACACACACACACACACACACACACACACACACACACACACTTACCCTGGTGTCGTAGCAGTTGGGGTCAGCCCCCTCAGCACAGCACTCCTCAGTTAGGGAGACAACTTCCTTCACAAGCTGACTGACCTGCTCAAATGTGCTCCTGGGAAACTTCCTGCTGTATGCAATTAGTGATCTGAGGGAGAAAAACATGATCAAATTAATTGAATTGTTTTTTTGACATTTTGACTCATGCCAAAAATAGGATATCAATTCAACTTTTAAATAAAATATTTTATGCATTACCCTTTTTTATTTGCCTAAAGGTGAGAATATGTGTTTGTATGTAAAGCATTTTTTTTCTATGAAAAATTATCTTGCATACAGTTGTGGTGGTTTGAACAAAAATACTCCCCCCCCCCCCATAGACCCATATAGAGTAGCATTATTAGGAGGTATGGCCTTGTTTGAGTTGGTGTGGCTTTGGGAGAGGAGGTGTGTCACTAGAGGTGGCCTTTGAGGTCTCAGAAGCTCAAGCCAGTTCACTTCCTCATGCCTGCTGATCTTGACATAGAATTCTCAGTTCCTTCACCAGCCCCATGTCTGCCTGCATTTTGCCATGTTTCCTGCCATAATAACAATGGATTAAGCCTCTGAATCTGTAAGCCAGACCCAATTAAATGCTTTCCTTTATGAAGGTTGCTGTGATCGTGGTCTTTGCAGCAATAGAAACCCTAACTGAGACAAAAACTGGATTTATAGTTCCCATCAAAACAGCCTGGAGTCTGTTTTGAACTTCCCCCAAAGAACATATTCTGTAGGTCATTGCTTGTGTGCTCCAGAAACCTGTATTTCCTCTCTGTTACAAATTCAATCATTCAGTTTACCCATGACGATTTCTTAGACCGTGGTAACCAGAGCTCAGCTGGCACCTCTGGCTCACCTCTACCTGCTTGTCCTGTTGGTCCACAGCGGCCCAACGATCTTCCCTCATCTCAGTGCCCATTTCAGCATTCCAGACAGCATGAAAGTTAGCTTATGCTCTCTTTGTCTAAGGTCATGTCCCAAAGAGAACTTCATGGATACTGCAACTTACAAAGATCTGAAGTCATCTTTCCCCAGCATGGCGAGTTCACTGCAAACTTTATCCTTCTCATAGTCTCGGCCTAGAAAGCAGATATAAAAAATAACCATCTTTTTTCTTTTAATGGATACTAAATTATATATGATATATTATATATGTATATAATATGTGTATACACATATATGTACACATCTAATATATACTTATATGTAATATATGTATATTTTATATATGCAATATATAATTGTATATGATATTATATGCAGAGGACCTTGCTAGTTCCCCTGCAGGTCTCCTGATTGTCAGTTCAGTCTCAGTGAGCCCCTATGTTCCCAAGTCAGTTGATTCTGTGGGTTTTCTTGAGGTGTCTTTGACCCCTAGGGCTCCTACAATCATTCCTCCCCATCTTTTGTAGGTTTCTCCAAGCTCTGCCTAATGTTTGGCTGTTGGTCTCTATATCTATTTCCATCAGCTGCTGGGTGAAGCCTCTCTGATAATATTTTATACATACATATATACATACATACTACATACATACTACATACACACACATACACACACACACAATTTTAAATATAAAATTAGTATTCAACATGATCTGTGGTAAAAGCTTTTCTTAATATCTGTGCAATTTGCATTTGGAGTTATCTTTTTACCTATTTCCTCATAAGTCTCAATTTTGTGGTTTTTCTATTAACTTCTACTGTACAGCAAGAACAAAAGGTAGAAAGACTAAAGACACACTAAGCAGAAGAGTCAAATGTTACATGTCAATGAGTCAGAACCACCCACAGGAAAACCATTCTCTTTGGCTCTTCTGTATAAAAATGCTGAAGGGGGGTGGTTGTTCCTCCTCCCTCCCTCCTTCCCTGACTTCCTTCTCTCTCTCCCCTCCTCCTTTTTCTTTCTTTCTTCTCTCAACCCCTTTTGTTGTCT
Source organism: Mastomys coucha (assembly GCF_008632895.1). Lineage (NCBI taxonomy): Eukaryota > Metazoa > Chordata > Mammalia > Rodentia > Muridae > Mastomys > Mastomys coucha. The sequence continues at coordinate 81,580,626 of NW_022196905.1, forward strand.
GTTTTGTTTAAACCTTCAACAAGTCAAATGACAAAAGAAAGGAAGAAGTTTCTGAACTCCAAGCTGAGTCTCTAGTCATCAAGGCTAAACCTGGACGGGGCCAGTGATTCTGAAAGCTGCTGCAGGGCTCTGTAACCATCCCAGCCTCCTAAGGAATTCAGCTAGGGAGATGGCTGCTCTAAGGCAGTGTGGAGCACTCTCAAGCTCTTCAAGAATCACAATCTCGTCACCTTGTTAGATTTCTTTTAGGGTCTGGGATACAGACTTTAGAAATCTAAATGCAGTGGGGCAGGATTAGTTCAGTAGCCTAAGGAACAAAGATAGCTGTGGCTGGGAACCAGTGGCCTGCAGATCTCATACCAACCACTAGGAGAGCAAGGTAACCTGGACACATCTTTTCTATCCTGATTCTCAGAGCAGCAACAAGAATGACAAAGTCACTGGGCTTCCTGGAAGGCAGGGAGCAGGCAACCTTGAATCCCCTCTAAGCAGAGTGAATGCTCAGTCCCAATGGGAGTCGTTATATGCTGGGCTGGAGGTGTGAAACATTTCTAGGGATGATTTAACAGTATTTTAAAAGGAAATAAAAGCCAGGCAAGGAGGGCAGACCCTTAATCCTAGCACGTGGGACAGAAGCAAGTGTAACTCTGTGAGCTCGAGGCCTGCCTGGTCCACATAGAGTTCCAGTGCAGTCAGGACCAATAGTGAGAAAACAACAATGACAACAAAGAAAAAAAACCACACAAAAGAAAAAGAACATGTTGGTTCAAAACGTCTCTGCAAACGGTCAGGGTTCTCTGCTGTTGACTCTCCTGTTAAGGTCTATGTTAAGGTCTTCTTAGGGTCTCTCTTGTTAAGGCCTATGTTAGTCTGAGAGATACTAGAAGTAGCTTATATAGTGGGGAAGGAAAAAAGGCCCTCTGAGAGAAAAGGAGCACAAGGTTCGTTTTTCCTATCACTGGCCTGACTGTGAAAGCGGCTTCAACATCAATGAACTTCTGGCCTGAGTTTAAATGTAAGTAGATGCCTCGTGCTTGCAACATTGATCTTCTGGGTTCAGAAGGACAGGGGGACATGTTTGCTTTTGAGAAGGAAGAGAGCAATGTGCAGCCTGGTCTAAAGGCCACCGGAGCAACAGGAGTCATCAGATTCATGAGACACAGTTTTTTAGTGTGTTCCAGAAAATGAGCTCCTCACTGAATATAAGGCTCTCTACACATACATTCCATGTGTCTGAAGGCAGACTCTTACAAGCCCGTCTGTGTGTCCTTATGTGGCTCATCATTTATAAAAATAAGTCCAGGAAGTTTTTCAGTACTCTGGATATTTCAACTTTGAATAGTTGTTAGCAAGAAGTTTTTCAGTACTCTGGATATTTCAACTTTGAATAGTTGTTAGCAAGTATAGAAATGGCTTTGACTCTGTTCTAAGTAGGCTTAAGAGATTTATCCACTTAGTTTAAAGTATGAGGGAAGTCACCTCAGAGGGAACCATAAGAACGAGTTTTATCTTAAAGGTGGCCTCCCCTTTAAGGCAGTCAATGTTCTGGTTAGACTGGAGTTGCTTGGGAAGAAATGTTTCTTTGTGTGTGTGTATTTGTGTGTGTGTGTGTGTGCATGTGTGTGTGTGCGTGTGTGTTTGGTTGAAATGGCACTGATGGTGGATGGATATAAATTTGGGGTATTTATCTGTGTGTGTGTTTTAAATTATTTTTAGTATTAATAAAATTTTAATAAAGATAACCTGTATAAACTGTGACACTGTATTTTCCAGATTGACAACACAAAATAGATAAATGGAGTAAGAAAGGTCAGAGGTGAGAGATGTTAAAAGCTTCTTCGGGAAAGGAGGTCTTTCTACATAGCCCAGACTGGCTTCAACTCCATAGTCTTTCCACCAGTCAAGCTATTTTATAATGAGGGGCAAAGTTACATCTATCAAAATTTCACATAAGAGATATAAGAGCCCATAGGTTTCTGATTGATGTCAAGTCCTTAAAACCGGGACAAGGGAGTGGAATGCAGCAGGCTCCCAGCATGCAACCTCTGCTCTGGCTGAGGACCTGCACATCAGTCCACTGCCTGAAAGCTGAATCGTGAGACAAGTCGGAAAGTTTAAAACAAGGTAGACCCATGTCTGTTGATCATCAGTTGTACATAGTCAGTGGGTCTGAAGAATACACCGCAGAACTGTCCTCGTGCGGGGAAGAGCTATACTTTTGGACACTAACACAGCTATTTTATGTCACAGTTCAAACAACACTAGGAAGGATGGCTGGTGGTTGTGTGGCAGCATCATCTAACCAGTCCGAACATGTGATTCTAACATGGCTCAGGAATAACTGAGCGGAGGGCATTTTGAAGAAGAGAGTTTGTGTAGTCACTGTAAATATTGCAATGGCTTTGATAATCATGGATATTCAAGGTCCCATATTTAGCACAAGACTATCCTTGTGATCTTTATCATCTCTTCCCAGAGATAAGGAATTTATTCTATGTGCAAATTCTAAGTTTGAAAACTTTACCCTAAACTTCTAATATTAAAATATCACAAAATAGCCCTGTTTAAAAAATATTTTTCCAAAAGAATGTTTTCCCTTTTAATGCATACAATTGACTGTTTAATATCTCCCTCTATCAAGCTATTCTTGAGTAAAAGTGTTGGCACTTTTACTGTGACATCCAGTAATGCACAAAGTGAATTCTATATGAAAGTGGGGTGCTATTGATGAATATTTTGATAAATATTTCATTTCTAGCTTTTTTAAGTTTCAGGACTCTCATTTTACTACACACATAGAGCTTCACTTTGCATGTTACATGAATGTAGCATGCATGAGAATGCTTATGTATGAAAGCATGCATATTAACTCATCTAGTAGTTTTGAGCAAAGCATATACTTGTTTGCACACACCTGTCTTGTATCTCATAGGAACTGTACTGCTTTAGTTAGGAAGTGTAATGCTGAGAGAAATGTGGGAAATGTGAGAGAACTGAAGTCATTTTGGAATGGTCTTTGCTGGAGCATTTAGCCTTGGGCAGGAGAGGATGCAAATGAAGTCTCAAAGAGCAGCACTGGCATAACATTAAGGTACAAAGTATATTAGAGTATATATAATAGATTATGTACAAAGCATACAGAAATAGACTGCAGAGGAAGGCATTACTGTGACCATTCAGATATATGGCCTTGGATGTATTTTTGATATAATTAATTTATTAATTTATATAGAAGACAGTATCTAGTTTTGGTAGTTAGATATGTTAATCATTTTCTCTGTATAAAAACAGTAAATTAATACAGAAATCAACTTATAATTACTACAGATTGATTTCTCATACCAATGGAACAATTTTTTCAAAAATTAGATTTGTTTTATTATCGTGTTATTTTGCGTGTGTGTGTGTGTGTGTGTGTATGTGTGTGTGTGTGTGTGTGTGTGTGTGTGCTACATGCATGTAGGTCACCAGAAGCTTCAAGGCAGTTGTGTGCTCTACCTCACAGCTAGAAGTAGATGGCAGGATGGAGCTTGGATCCCCTGCAAGAACAGTATCAGCTATTAAACTCTAGCCGTCTCTCCAGCCCCTAAATCATTTTCAGGCTAAACTCATTTAAAATTGTTAAATTTATACCTCAAGTGAATTATAAATATTATAGTTTGTCCTTTAATGTACCACTTACACTTCAGTGTGGAAACAGAAATTATTGGCATGAACTTAGCGACTGTTGTGAAATCACACCAAGTGACCTCTTTGTACTAAATGTTTACAAATTTCATTAACATGTTTTACAAACCCCATGTCCAATTTAATCTACATTGTGAAATATTCTGATAATCTAAATCAAACTCTGGACTTTTCAAATTGAGTGTACGTATCTTTGGGAAATTGTATTGCTTCATACACATTACAAGGCCTTCCAACAAATCTGGCCATATTCATACATTTAGGTATGTTCTGTGACATGTACTCTCTGCCGACATGGCCTTCACACTGGATGTGAGATGCAATGGAGACCAAAGCAGGTCCTGCCCCTCCCTCCCTTACATGATGTTCATTCTGATAAGAAGAGCCAAGGACGTTCTCATGATCTTGGTACAAAGCCTACAAAGAAAGTTCTTTGGTTCTTTCTGTGCCGTAATGACCTTCGCTAACTCCTGGTTTTGTCCCTTTAGGAGAGATATTTTGCCACATTCACTGAGTGAATCTCCAATAACAGTGACTTGAGTCGATATTTCTGTGGAATGCTCCAGGCTGTTTCATGCTGCTCTTTTCCTAGTTTCTATTTTCATGATGCCCAAATTTGTTAACATTTAAATTTGAACATTATGAATTTTCAGCTCAAAGATAATTAACACCATCATTATAGTTAAAGTGTAAGTACCAAAAATTTGGGTTAACATTGGAGTAAATGCATAACATGGCCTTTAATCTCTATAGGAACATGAAAAAATATGTGGTTTATCATAGCTGTTAACTATACTTCTCTTCATCTTTTAAAAAGATTTTGAAAAAGTTGATGATGACGATGATGATGATGATGTATGTGTGTGAGTGCGCGTGCATGCATGTGTGTGTGTGTATGTGTGTGTCTGTGTATATTTGCTTGTGGGTGCCCATAGATACTACTGAAAGAGGATGTCAAACCTGCTGGAGCCAGTTACAAGTGGCTGTGAGCTGCCTGATATGAGTTCTGGGAAACAAGCTCTGTTTTTTTGCCTAAACACTTAAATGCAGAGCCGTATCTATACCCCTGAGAGCTTTCCCTTTGTATGTGAGATGACCTTAGAGGAAATTACATTTGCTAGTTAGCATAACTTTTTGTTATGGTTGTTTCTATGAGTTAGAAAAGCACTTTTAGATTTTGACACTATTCTCTTTATATTAAAAGATTCATCATTTAAAAATGCCTTTTTGAAGTTCTAGTTATGATTATTATGTCTTCAAAACTTTTTTACACTTTTTTTTTACACAGAGTTTTATACACTGCTTGTGTGTTTTTTCAGAGCCATTTTATTAGCCATTCATAGTGAAAATTTAAGAAATTATCCAATTAAGGATGGAAAAGTATTGTACTTGTTGAATGTGATGATATAAGTAACAAGTGGTGATGGTCTTCTTTAATTGGGTAGTCACACATGATCTGTTTAAACACTCCAGAAAAGAAATCACTTGATCTTAACCAAAAGGCCAAGAAGCTATTCCAGAAAAGAACTCAAAATAGATTAAATAATAAAATTAAAGACGGTATTTAACTAGCAAAAACAATCATAGGATTATATAAGATTTTTTTTTAAAAAAATCATTTCTTTATTATTATAAATAAGCACACTGTAGTTGTCTTCAGACGCACCAGAAGAGGGCATCAGCTCTCATTACGGGTGGTTGTGAGCCACCATGTGGTTGCTGGGATTTGAACTCAGGACCTTTGGAAGAGCAGTCAGTGCTCTTACCCGCTGAGCCATCTCGTCAGCCCCATAAGATTGGTTTGAACAATAAATTTTTATACCTTCAAATGAACAGGCAACAAAAAGCAAGCAATGAACAAATGAAATAGGAACATATGAACAGTATTTTACTTTTATTTATCTAGTTTTGTGTGTATGTGTGAGTATATGTATATGTACCCCTGTTCATGCTTAGTATCTGAGAAGGCCAGAAGGCAGTATTGGACCAGCTAGAACTGGAGATATAGATGGTTGTGAGTCACCAAGCCATCCTTTCAAGTCTGAGGGAACAACAGGGAAACACAATGAGGAGATAAACCACAGAGTGAGAGATATTTAAGGCTACATTTATAAGAGATTACTATTAAAATATCTGAGAAACTCATCTTTGTAGTAAGAAAACAATAAAATTCTAAAATGGTAAATGACTTAATTAACATTTCATAGAAGGAATACTGGAAAAACTTTTAGCAGCTATATGAAAAAAAAATTTTAACAGATATTCGATGCCTTCTCAATGCCATAGCACCAGGGAAATGTAAATCAAAACCATAATATATCACCTCACACCTCTTAAAGTGCCAGTTATGGAAAGGAAGAAAAACAATGTAGGGATGCAGCGAAAGAGGAACCAGCACACAATGTTCATGAAGATGAGCCTTGGAGCACCTATTATGGGAAAGAGTGTACCCATTCCTAAAAGAATTAAAAATACAACTATTATACTATATTGCCCAGCAATACTACTTCTGGGTCAATGAGAGACTGACGTCACCATATTAAAGGATTCTTGGAATTTTCATGTTTATTGCTGCAACATTCTTCACAAGAATTAAGATATTAAAATAATCCCTGTGAGTCAGCGGAAGGATTGGGAAATGAAATATGCTGTTGACACACAATGTGTTATTATTCAGCCTTATAAAACAAGGACATTCTGTTAATCAGCAACGTGCCTGACCTCTACAGTCATTATATTAAGTATAAATAGCTAAAAAACTAGAAAAAAACATGTAAAAATTATTCTATCCATGGAATCTGAAGTGTCAAACTCATAGAAATGAAGGGTGCCATGATGGTTGTTAAGGGGCACAGGCTCTGAGAGGGTGGGAATGGAGTTGTTGGTACAAGAGGATCAGATAGATTGGAGAAATTATTCTTGAGACTTTTAAAAGAACATAACTTACAGTCTACTGTGTCTTAATAGATACTTTATATACTAAGCATGATAAGAATGGTAGACACCCATGAAGAATTTATTTCTTCATTACCAGTGGTTCTAAGCCTTCCAGTGCTGCAACCCTTTAATAGAGTTCCTCATATTGTGGTGAACCCCAGCCATAAAAATATTTTGCTGCTACTTCCTAACTGTAATTTTGCTACTGCTATGAATTGAAAATATTTGATATGTAGGATATCTGATATGTAACTCCCAAAGGTGTTGCAACCCATAGACTGAGAACCAATGTTCTAGATAAATTCCATAATTTCCATAAAAAATAAATATATTTGAAAGCATATAAATAACCTGATGTTCATTCTTGAATTCTAGTAGTGAATAAG
>NW_022196905.1:81587736-81608145 GCF_008632895.1 Mastomys coucha
TTCTTAAATCACTCTTTTGAGCATAGTATTTAAATAAATACTTGGGGAAACATTGCAAGACTGAGATCATTTGATCAGCATGTGAGAAAACTTGCTTGTCACAAGAGGACACTAAGACTCAGAGGATTAAGGAGCTTGTCCGTAAGTACAAAACTAGATTGAGAATCAAAATTTGATATGTAGGATATCTGATGTGTAACTCCCAAAGGGGTTGCAACCCATAGACTGAGAACCAATGTTCTAGATAAATTCCATATTAGCATTTGATTTTGCTTTTGTCACAACCCTCTAGTTATAGTTGCTGGAATTCCATGATTACAACATGAACCATCAAATCTGGCTCTCAATTTTCCTATAATAATCAAAACTCCATTTGAGGTGGGTACCCAGACTCTGTGGCAGTATCCAAAAATTTTATTGAACACTTACTGTCAGTCATTAAGCACTAGAGAATTGCAATGGGGATTAGAACTGACCTCTCTATTTCATGTTGATAATTATATGGCAAACAAATGTTGGAGTGAAGGTAGGGCATGGTGAGAAGAAAGATGAATCCGGATGAGTGGATGGAAGTTAGGTGTCGTTGGTATTGATTGGGGTTCATTAGAAACCTTCACTATAAGTAGGCATTGACCAGACAACTGAACACTGTCTTAGCCATCTGAATATCTAGAGAATCAGTGTTCCAAGGAGATGGAAGAGTTAGTGATGAGTTCTGTGATGCAGAGGCATACATCATGGGATGGCAGAGGCCACTGGGGCTGGAGCAGAGTGGATTGAAAAGGAGAATGGAATAGTCTACAGATATTAGATAAAAACAGATAGTGGGGGGAACCCCATGTGTTACACTGAAGGACCTCTTTATCTTCTTCCTACATAGTTTAAACTCATGGTCTCTTAAGGGGTGTGCATGTTTATTCTTATACCATACACTTATGGTGACTGCGTTCCTGGCATTGCGCCTTGTGACCATGACATTGCTATTGGTTTGCAAGGAGACTAATGTTTCTTTTAATGATAACAGCTACTTTTCTGACTTGAGAGCTTGTTTGGAGTGATTTTGTAAAGGAGAGGGAGAAGCGGAAATGTAGTTTTACTATCTTTCTTTTTTCTTTTTTTCCAGTTTGGTGTTATACTTAATAGAAATATGGATGCAAACCAGTTTAATAGTCTACAGGAGTTTATTTCCTATTGACGATTATTTCTTTAGTAACTGTAAAGCTGGGGCCATAGTTCCTCTTACTTATTTTGGTGTGGGAAGGGTACCTGGGAAGGTCAGCTGCAGGTTAGTGCTGGCTCCGTTTCAGTTCTTGGGAAAGAACACAGATCAGCCAGCAAGAACTGCCTCTGCAAGTCTTGGGCCAGCTGAAGTGCCTGTTTTTCTATGATTTGGTAGATTTCCTAAGTTAGTTTCCCCAACATGCACTTAGTTCCCAAGTGCCCTCTAACAGAAAAGGATAGGGCATCTGAGAGAGAGCTCTGTGTTGTGGTACAGCGGGTTTAGGTCCAGTTTGGAAACTGGACCCAGTTTCCAAAAGACAGCTCCAGATTACTGGCACTCAGGAAAGGTCAAGTGTCTTTGAAAAACTTACTTAAATAATGTTTCTTATCAGAGCCTTGTTATGGTGGACTCATTGATGGTAAACCACTGGTCAGTAAAGAATGGCTAGTTTCTTAAATATGCTGGGCCATGGGAACAGTTTTCAAGATATGGCTTGAGCACAGGGTGATTGAAATAGTGTTTTAGGAAACTGTTAGGTCTTTCAGACGTAGAGAACTACCATCATCCCATACCTCCACCGTCATCCTCTCTATCCCCTCTTGGGGCCATTCTGTCTGGAAGACGGCAGCATTCTCAGTCTGTGCTCTGCCACTTCTAACCAGCAGGGGCATGCTCAGCCTCCATTGGATCACAGCATGGCTCCCCTGATGGAGTTATGGCTCTGGATGCCACACTTGATGTGGTAGAATAGGAAACTACAGATGAAGCATGTCCAGGCAAACACGTTGTAAATGTGTTTTACATGGCTCGGGGTCTTGTCTGGCCTTTGGAACTACGGGTGCTGAAAATGTTGAAATAAAGATGGGAGACCTCGATTACGTCTGCAATTTTGAGGCTGACCTAGGGGCTGCCTGCTGAGTCAGCACATTTCCAAACCTAGCACATGCTGGTTTTTGGTTTTGGAGCCTCAGTCTGAACTTGCTTCAGTAGCATTTTTCAAGATTTTATGTATCCTCAGAAACTGTTACAAAGGGTTTCCTGAGGCATCACTGCTTACACAACTCATTTATTCATTTTTTTCTATGTGTCTAAGATTTGATAGTCTTCACTCAGGACTTGTAGTTGACTTAAGCATCTGAGGATGAGTAAAAATGAATTTGACATAAGTTGAATAACAAAATAAAATATAAAAATGTGAATGCAGGATCTAGAGAGGCGGTTTAGTGGTTAAGAGCATGCAGTGCTCTTTCAGAGGAATTGGGTTCAATTTCTAGCACCCACATGGTAGCTCACGACAGTCTGTAACTCCAGTTCTAGTGGAGGTGGCACTCCCACACAGGCATACATGCAGGCAAAACACCAATGCACATAAATTAAAAATAAAGTCAAGACTGAGTTTATTCATGCCATCATTAATAGGTGATAACTCCCAGGGAGGCACATATTGCTTGTTCAATGTGTTAGTACTATGAATATACATGGATGACTTGGTTGAGTCTGTTAAGGAAGAGCACTAAATGAATATCTTAGTGTGACAAATGAGAGTGTGTGCAGATGCCCCTACTTCATAAAATATTCCAGAGATGAGCTGGGCAGTGGTGGCACATGCCTTTAAAACCAGCACTTGGAAGGCAGAGGCAGGCGGATTTCTGAGTTTGAGGCCAGCCTGGTCTACAGAGTGAGTTCCAGGGCAGCCAGGGCTACACAGAGAAAACCTGTCTCGAAAAACCAAAAAAAGAAAAAAAATCCAGAGACGAAAATTATTCATTGGGAAATTTATAAAATAACAGCCAAACTGTACAATGAAGGGTTTAGAGATCATCTGAAAAAAACCAATGGAAGCTTCTCTGAAAAGTTTTCAAGTTTCAGGATGTATGAAGTTACGCATGTCCTGTATTCTGCTAGCATTGTCAGCAGCCTCAAAACACTGGAAAGGCAAACATCCCATTGCAAGGGTGATTTCCACGAGAAACCATCTCTGTTATCTTGTTTATTGTTTTATTTATTTCAGAGTTACTAAAGTTTCTTATTTTGTGTGAGAGATATTTTTAAAAAACTCTAGTTCCTTCCAAATGCTGAAGTGTTAGATCCTGTAAGGAGAATCAAAGAGCTCTCTCAGCTGGCTTCTGGCCCCACTGACACCATGATGCTACCAAGGAGGGTAAACATTTGGGAAATAAAAATGCTTAGTTGTGTATCAGAGGCTTCCGTTGCATTATAGCTCTTATTTCTCCAATGTGGGAAGGAAAATTGAAAGCTTACATAACCCTTTTTTCTTTCAGGAGTTGTTTTGTTTGTTTTCAGATAGTCTCAGGCAGTCCAGACTGGCCTTGAACTCCCTCTGCAGTCAGTTTACTAGGAAACCTTGAACTTCTGATCCTTTTGCTTCCATCTCCTGTGTTCTGAGGTTGTAGACATGCACCACCACACCTGCCTCTATCTTTTGTGAGCTACTTATTTGTCATGCGTGGGGAGCATTTCTTACTAATGCTACATGGCCCAGCTGAGCTCAGATCAATTCCTCTTTCTTTTTTTCTTTTATTGTCTTCTAAAACATCTGCCATTTCTTCCGTTAATTACTTTCTCTTCAAATTTTAAAGTGACACTGGAAAATTGAGCTACTAGCAGTTCTTAGTCCAAAGAGGAACCTTACCTCTCTCTAGAGCATGCCCAAAGGCAAAGGCCAGCAGGAGAACCAGAACGCTCTTCATTCTGCAACCAGGAAGTCCTGCAGCGCCTTCTCTCACCTGCAGGCCACCACGCAAAGGGCAGGAACACAGTTATCAGACGCCTTTACAAAGGTCCTAACTAGAAACTCATCAATTATTAATCTCTGCCCAGAAGCCAGGGGCAGTCAGCCTTGTCCCCAAAAAAGACTGTAATATCATCAGGGCAAATAGATACCCCTGGGGAATACGGAGGAGAGTCTGGGAGGTTTTAATTATTAACTTTATCACTGGGAAGAGCCAAGGCAGACAGATACTTTCCCACTGCAGTTTTCCCATGGAATCCACTTAAGGTTCCAGTAGAGTCACACTTCCCTATTCTGTATGGAGGAAAAGACATGTCCATATATCTTCTCTGGGTACTCCCTTACTGTTCCTATGAATTGTTGAAAAATTTGGGGGCCATGTTTCTTCCTTTCTTTTTCCTTCTTTTCCCCCTTTCTTTCTCTCTTTAAGTCTAAAACAATTAAGCATTATTTTAAAATATCACAGATTAGATATTTTAAGTTGTGAGTAATGAACAAGAAGTCAGTTAGTATATGGTAATTCCCTAAATCCACAAATTTAACATCATAAGATAATTGTGGTGGCATCATGCCTAATATTTATGTGTTATAGTGCACTACTGAGTATATGTTTAGAATAGTTCTTGAGGTGAGAGAAATAATAAGTGGAGAGCTTCAATGGCTAGCCCTCAACTGAGCATGTACACACACACACACACACATACACACACATACACACACACACACACACACACACACACACACACACACACACGATGTAAAAATCTTAGAATCACTGCAGATCAGTTCGAGTTCCCTTTACTACTGTGTGTTTGACATATTTTTTGATAGAATAACTTGAAAACTCAGTGACCTCTTGCATCTCCATCTTAGAAAAGAGAGTACTTCCTTATGTGGATTCTGTACCTTGCCCAGAATGTCAGATATTGATTGTACACTAACTTTGGGTCAGTTGCACTCACAGGTTTAGGAACCACAGTCTTAGCCAGCTCTTACTGCTGAATAATTAGATATTTATTTCTCCTCTCTAAACCCATTGTTCAGTTGTAAACTCTTAAATTTGTTTGTCTGTTTTTGTCATTCCCTTGGTGTAGGATTAAGATGAGCCATGTGCAGAACTTACCAGGACATCTAACACATGTTTGCACGCATTAATGTTTCTTCTTTTCTTCTAGCCACTGCTACTTTCTCCCTGATGACTCATGTTTCCAATGTTTGAGGAGATCATAGGAACCACTGAAATCTACATTCCATTTGAAAATTTAAAATTCATCCCCATGTCTGGGCTCTTAAAGATAGATGCCTGAGAATACCCTTACCAATCAATTCAGTGGCTAAAGATTAACTGTGCAGAGTCCATCAAACATCTCAAACCAGAGTAAACAGTTACACACTTTGTCAGATCACTGACTGTGGGAAGTGAATGAGTCTGAGAATCAGAAAATGGAGTCTATCCAGTTGGAAAAGCTAATGGTGCAATACTGAATAGGAACTGTTTGTGTACAAGCCAGTGGAGCCCACACAGCAGAAGACATCAGCAGAGGCCAGAGCATTGCTGAAGACACATGGCAAACTTCCTGCTCACCCACTACCTGTGTTCTGTATAAACATTAACTTCATGTCTAAGACAAATCTACATGATTTTCTTTCCCCTGGGAAAGTTAATTTAAAAAGAATTTTATTCTTAACTACAAATATTTGAAAATGGATGCCTCAAAATATCAAAACCAACAAGAACACACATATCAGTATACTTGGTTTTTTGAGACAGGGTTTCTCTGTGTAGCCCTGGCTGCCCTGGAACTCACTCTGTAGACCAGGCTGGCCTCAAACTCAGAAATCTGCCTGTCTCTGCCTCCCAAGTGCTGGGATTAAAGACATGCACCACCACTGCCTGACTATGTTTGTATACTTTTAATGACAAGATTACACTATAAATATGCATTAGAATCTGCACAGCATCTTGGTCATGTTCTCATAATTTGTTTTTTAAAAGACACACTTGGACTATTTTCCACGAGTGTTTGCAACAGAATTTAAGACTAGCCCATATCTTTTTTTTTTTTTTTTAACTATAGCTCTATCTGTGTTTTGGAAATACACTCTTGCTGTTTAATGATAAACTACATGTTGCAAGAATTGCACCATCTCACTTAGGCACATTCTTGAGCAATCTCTCCACAAGCTGCCAAAAACGACTTTCATGGCTGCATCTGTCTTTTTCTACCTGAAGATCAGCACTGATGCACACACCTCAGTCTTACCTGAAGATCAGCACTGATGCACACACCTCAGTCTTACCTTGGTGTCTCTTCTTACTTTCCTACAAGGTGATCTACTCCACTGCCGTTCTAAAGCAGAGCAGAAACACATATAAATGGTCCAAACAACACCTTGTGTGACCATTGTTAGTAGTACATGTAATGTAAAGAAAACTGAAAAAGACCAAATCAAACTTCAGAGTCTGTTAGGAGAGCAACCGTGTAGAAACTGATGAGTTTATTGAAGAGATACACATTTAATTAAATATTTAGGTAGTGGACTTGTACAGGCATGTTCTTTATATAATTAATTTATATAGGGGTGGAGAGATGGCTCAGTGATTGAAAGTACTGTTCTCCAGACAGCTGGTGTCTAGTTCAAAACACTTGTGTAAAATATTCACAACCACATGTAACTCTAGGTCTTGGTGACTCGATGCTCTTTTCTGACCTCTGTGGGCACTTGCACATCTCTCTCTCTCTCTCTCTCTCTCTCTCTCTCTCTCTCTCTCTCTCTCTCTCTCTCTCTCTCTGTCTGTCTCTCTCACACACACACAAAATCAAGTAAGTAAATCCTAAAGAACCTATTAAAAATAACTTCTCTTTTTTTTCTCTGCCCTTCTATTAGCTTCAGAGGAAACTCAGATTCTTGTCCTCATCAGGGGAAGCTGGGAGGAGAGAGGAAACATGCAAGGGCGTTTTTTTTTTTAGTTCTTTCTGTTGCATTAGTCTTTTCTAAATGGCTCTTGGGTCTTACACTTTTTACTAAAACAGCATCTCTGGCATCTGATGCTGCTAAAAACTGCCAGAAAATGCTCCCCAAAACCTCACTCCAGTAGAAATGACTCCTTCCTGGGAGTTCACCTGCCATGTGTCCCTTATTCTATTAAATGCACCATCAAAATATTTGTCTGATAACTGATAAAATGGTTAATTCTCTTTTAAATAATATCCCACATGTAAAATGTATCTACCACTCCATAAGTTATTATTTAGAGTGTTGAATCTAGTTAACAATTTGGATGTACCTAATGACTAACAGTGATCACTTTGCAGTATGGCCAGTTGCTAAATTATATTTTCATCTAACTGAAACCTTGTGACCTTTGAGCAACATCTCTGTCCCAGTTCCTCCTTCCCCAACCCCATCCTCTAGTACCTACAGCCTTTCTACTCCATTTCTATAAGCCTGATTTAGTTTAAAGTTTACATGTAATAGTAACCACACAGTGTTTGTCTATAAGTGCCTGTATTTTTAACACAAGGTCCTTCAGACATCAACACTGCAAATGATTCCATTCCTTCTCTGTCTCCCCCCCACACACACACACCTCACATAGATATACATTATATATACAAACAAACAGATAATCACATATACACATATATGAGTATATTTTCTTCATTTGTTCAGGGATGGGGATTTACCTTGCTTGCATATCTTTTCCTGTCCTTTTCCTGTGTGAGAAGTTTCAGACTCACTTCCTCATGGTTTCTTAGTCTTCACTGATGCTTACTCAAGATAAGTTTCTATGCCTGGTAGTGAAAAGCCTTCTAGCTAGCCTTTAAGTCACTTTCTCTATTACTGACATTTATCTAATACACAGAAAAAAAAACACTGTTAACTTTGATCTATTGGGAGCCTCTTAAGTCAAGGTCTGTGTGTAAAGTTCTAAGGTTGCCACTCCAGTTGGACACTTGGTGTTTGTCAGATGGAGTGACATGAGGAACAGCTTTTCTGGGCTTTCTGCAGTCTCTGTGCAAAGTCTCCGTGTCTGCCTTCTCTTGTGTGTTTTCGGTCCCCATCCTTCAGCAGAAAATCCTTAGCTGATTCATTTAACATTTACTTCATCCCAGTTTGTGTGAGATAACTAACATGCCAGCTACTGTTACTAAAGACAAAAAGGCCTCCTCTTTTTCTCTTCTCTCTCTTCTCTTCTCTCATGGACCCTCAATCTAGTTAGGAACAAGGGTGTTGGAAACACAGTGCAGAGCATACCTAGCCTGGTATTCTGTTTGCTTCCAGAGCCTGTGATCTCCCACCCAAGGAAGAGCGTGTAAGACTGTTCTTCAGAATAGTCCCATTGGATGACATTCCCCCAAGGGTAGGAGAGTTCATTTTCTCCACATTAAGACTAGCATTTAGTCTTATATTTAGCATTATTAACTTTTTATAATATTATTCTCCCTGGGTGAGATGATATGTCTTTGAGATTCCAACTTGTATTTCCCTGATAATTAATAATGCTAAGGATTTTTCCAGTGTTATTAACCTTTTTAAAAAATTCAACTCCCTGTTTTTAAATTGGATTACTTTATTTCTTTTAAAAGAAGGTATTTTTTTATTTCTTTATAAATTTTGGTTGTTAACCATTTGACAGAGTTTTCACAGGTATCTCATGTAGATGTAGTAAGTCACTTTAACATATGTGCTGAGCCTCATGGATGAGGGCCAGAACATCGTGAAATGAACTTGTTACCTCCAACAGAATTTGGGGACTCTAAATATTTCCTTTGAGATAAACACTCTAGAGTGTGACCTTGTCTCCAATTTTAAAGGTATTTTATAAAAGTTGTGAGCTGAATGGCTTCAGGAGGGTAGGAGAGTTGGCAGTATTCAAAGCTTCAGTAGTATCTTTTGATTAGACCTCAAGGTAGGTCTCTCCAAGTGATAATCAACCCAGTGGTTGGTCCCCATTGGAGTCATAGGTGGTAAGGTGAGGTTAGCCCTCAGAAAGCATTAGTGTAATAATGACTAACTGAGGAAGGAGTTATTGGCATGCATGGCAAGGCAAACAGAGTAATCCTGTCACAGTAACTTTAGAGCTGGCCAGTTTTATTGAAGGCTTCAGAGATACTATTAAAATAACTGAAAGTCTCACTTTTGTCCTTATAATTTCCTGTCATTTGTTGCACTGAGAAAGTCTCCAGCAGTGTTTAGATGTGTCATGGCAGTGTTCAAAGCCATTTCTCCATCATCACTGTAGCCATTATCTTGTCCTAGGGACATGTTTATTCTCTCCCTCTTGGTGACAATACAGTTCTCATAATCCCTGCCTTTTACAACCTTCTGCAGAATGTCACACTGGTTCACTGTATTACCACCATTAGATGAACAGGATGTGCTGACCTGAAGTGGGTGTGTACTATTATCTAGGGCTCACGAGTGGCAGTGGAGGGATAAACTCCAGAAGTTTCAGAGAACTCTGATATAAGTGAAGCTCTTAGTAGTTTTGCCATTAAAAAAGCCCTGGTCATTAAAAAAGTAAACTTCTTTAGAGGTGGCATGTAGTGTACTTGGAGGACTTTTCTGACTCATCGATCATGATTTAAAAGTCATCCATGTTTAAAAGCAGCCTAGGATGAGAAATAACTGGCAAGAAGTTAATTTATGGGGCTGGAGAGATGGTTCAGAAGTTAAGAGCACCTCAGCACTTCCAAAGGTCCTGAGTTCAATTCCCAGCAACCACATGGTGGCTCACAACCATCTGTGAAGGGATCTGATGCCCTCTTCTGGTGTGTCTGAGGACAGCTACAGTGTACTCATAAACCTGAAATAAATAAAAATTCTTTTAAAAAAAGAAGTTAATTTACTGACCACTGGTTTTGAGATTTTTCTTTCAAAATTAGATGCATAGGTTACATTGACTGTTGACATACTCTTTGCTAACATAAGTGACATAAGAAAAGGATGGAAGGGCTCCACCTTTGCCACGATGCTTTCCAGTCCCTGGCTGTGCTGATGCACAGTCCTTCATCCCTTCAGAGAAATGCTCTTAGCAGGCAGGATAGGCAGGACTATCTATCCATACTGCTCTCTTACCGTCTTACTTCCTGGTGTTGCTGACCCCCTAGAGAGTAAAGTCATTATTGTGTACGTAGACTAGTCCTTATTCCTCATGAAAGAGAGACTGTGCAGCAAGCACAAGAAGGAAAACATCTGGAAGCAGGAGAGAATGGCAATGCTTCTGTACCCAGTTCTAAATACAGACATCTCAGAAGCTGTGGTAAACCTCCATGCAGTGAGAAGGCTTTGACTTCCCTAGGACATCTGTGTGATCTCATTAGGAATGGAACCTGGAGGGACTGAATAGTTCTGCAAGAGTGAAGGCAATTTAAAATGTGTGATGGAGGAGAAGAAGGAGGAGAAGAATAGTGAACATTCGATAGCCTCAGGATGAATTAGAACAGTGGGCAATGTGTCTTGTTTGTGACATATAGGATTTAATATAAGGCACAAAATTGTGTATATAGTAGAAATGAAAGATTGTATTGAACACTTTTCCCTATTTCCCAGCCCCACTTATTTTTTCTATTTCCTTTTTTCCTCTTATTTTTGAGTTTATAATATAATTACATAATTTCTCTTTTCTCTTTCCTCCCTCTAAACCTTTCCATATAGCCCTCTTTGTTTGTTTTCAAACTCATGGCCGCTTTTTGCATTAATTGTTGCTGCATGCATATATATTATATTATATTATATTATATTATATTATATTATATTATATTATATATATTTATTCTAAATATAACCAGCTCAGTCTATATAATGCTACTTGCATGTTTCTCGATATTAGATAACTAATTGGTGTGCTCATCCCTGGGGAAGACTGTGTCTCCCTCTCTCAGCATTCCTTAGTAGTCTTTAGTTCTTTGCATAGGTTAAGGCCTCATGGTCTTCTCTCCATCCAGTTTGACATTCTTGTTTTTGTTGTCCTTGTTCAGCTCATGTTTAGGCAGTCATGTTGGTGAGACTTTCTAGGTGTAGCTTCTGATGTTACTAGGAGACACAGTCTCAAAGGAAATTTCCTGATCCTCTGGCCCTTACAACCTTTCTACCCATATCATCTACAGTGTTCTTGAACCTTAGATACAAGACTTGTTTTTAGATGTATTCCTTGTGACTACTGGGCTCCACAATCCTGAATTTTGATTGGTTGTGGTTTTATGTAATGGTCCCTGTGGCAAAGAAAAGAATTCTGTGATGATGCATGAGGACTATGCTTCTCTGTGGGTATAAGGACAAATATTTAGAATTAGTTAGGGGTTGTGCTGGCTTAGTAAAGTGGTTCTTGTAGGTTATTCTCAAAGGTCCATGACCTTACTAACTTTTAGGGGTTGGTTAGGTTTCTAGTAACAGGCATATTTTCCTCTTGTTAAGTGGGTGAGTCTCAAATTCAATTACTGAGCTATTGGTTACTGCCAAGTTATAGGTGCCACTACTGCACCTGTAGGGTGACCAGGCCACACTGCTCCCTATTGTGGTTCACAGGCATCATACCTAACTTGGTAGTACTACTGGTTGCTTCCCTCCTTTGGAACCTTGCATAGTGCCTCTTGTACCACAAAACCTCATTCTCAGGGAGGAGGCATTTAAGTCAGTTCCATCTCAGGAGCCTCTGAGCCCTATGTCTGAAGTGCATGGTGTCCTAGCAATAAGGACTTTATCTTCTATTTCTTGGGAGCAACTAAGGGCAGTAGCCTGTATGTTTTGGGAGTTTCTTGGGCAACCCTGACTAATACTTGTAAAAAGTATTCCACACTCATGCCTGCCTGGTGTGGAAGTTTTTGTTTGGTGGTCCTTGGCTCTTGGAGAGAGCATTATCAGCCTAGACAAAAAAATATTTAATTTAAAGAATTTGTGTGTATTTATACATTGTTGGAAACCAAAAGCACTCTCTGAGCACTCTCTGGCTTGGCACCCCGGAGCCAAGAGGCTTGAGGACCAGGATCCTAATACCAAGCTGTCCTTAGCTTGGTACTTCTTTCAGGAATTCTGCCTTGCTAGACAGGTTTTCCTCAGAACCAGCAATAAAGGTCAAACACATTCCTTAGGACAGTCCACAATAGTTAGAAAAGGTTTCCCTCACTCTAGGACATTAGCTAGGATGGAACCAGTGCCTGCCTCCAGCAAGACCCAGAGAATTAACAGGAAATACCAAAATACCTCAACAGGGAGGGCTCTACTGCTCTTCTGCCTGCTTCATACCTAGCTACCAGACACTGCTGACCTTGAAGCTGCGGTCATTTGCCTATGTGACCTCAGTCTTGTGCTTCTTGCTGTAACCCTGCCTGCCTACATGGCATCTGCTGAGAGGTGCCTTGAGCTGATCTTCACAGAGAACATCCCCATCGAACATCTGCCCAGATGTTCCCCTCTCCTCCTTTGTTCCAGCCAGATTCCCCTCACCCCCCTCCCCATTTCCTTTTTCTGTAACGTATATATACTGGCCATTGGGCATTATTAAAACGAGGCTTTGACAAAAGATTTGCAAGGCCTCCCTCTCCTTTTTTCACCCATTCTAGTCCAGGTTTAGTTCCCCTCGAAACTCATGGAATAACTAGAGCCTGTGGGTCGGGGATAATACATACATATGTGTGTTCAAGGGATTTTTTTTTTTAGATAAATAGATAAAATAGAATGAGTCCTTATTACTTCTTCAGACACCCTTCCTGTTCTTTTACCTTGCTTCCTTCTTCTTCTGTATGTGTGTCCTTCTGCTCTCTAATTAAGGATGCTCCTTTTTTCTTTTTCATCTAATTAATTTATCTGTTTTACCATTTTCTCCATCAGATCACTTACACCCAGAGTTCTATACTTCTTCCCCACCCTTATACTCTAGCACTTCTCCCTTTTTACTTATCTGGTTTCTGCAAGTATTCCAGCGGAGGTACTCACTCCCGAGGATTGGAGCAAGGGGCCTCTGAGGAGAGAGAACATATTATGTTTGTCTTTCTGGGTCTGAGTTACTTCGCCCAATATGATCTCTTCTGGTTCTATCCATTCACATGCAAAGTTCATAATTTCATTTTTTTACAACTAAAGAATATGGTATAGTGTATATGTAATACATTTTCCTTATCTATCATTAGTTGTAGAACATTTAGGTTGTTTGCAATCCTAGCTATTATAAATAGAGCAGTGACGAGACAAATGAATGAGTATGGATGAGTAAGTACCAGGGGAATAGGATGCCTAATCTTCTGGTCATATGCCAAGGCATGCTATATTTATGTCATTTGGCAGACTTATTGCTTATCTTTTTGAGAGTTCTCCACACTGATTTCTGTAGTCAGCTCACTTCTACGTTAGCATTGAGGTGGTAGTCCACCAGTGAGGCCTCACTCAGTGGGGACTTGTCATAGCTCTGTTACATCCCTGTAGTATGCACCTTGTTCTCTCTTGACCCAGTGTGGCGCACTGGCGGACCTACTGACACAGGCGTTACCATTTTGTCTAGGCTCCACTCTGTAGTTACCTGGGAACAGCCGAGTGTGCCTGACTCACTATACAAGTGGCTGCTTGCCCTTCCCCTCTCCCTTGCCATCTTGCTCTAGCTCTGTCCTCTCCCTCCTGCTCCTCCTCTAGCTACATGTGCTCATGGCTGGCCTCTCCTCTTCCTCCTCCTCCTTCTCCTCTTCCTTCTCCTCTTCCTTCTCCTCTTCCTTCTCCTCTTCCTCCTCCTTTCCTTCCTCCTCCTCCTCTTCCTCCTCCTCCTCTTCCTCCTTTCTTCTTCCTCTCTCTCTCTCTCTCTCTCTCTCTCTTTCTCTCTCTCTCTCTCCTCTTCATTCCCATAGCCTGAATAAACTCTATTCTATACTATTCCATTGTGTGGCTGGTCCCTCAGAGTGAAGGGATGCTTCAGCATGGGCCCTTCCACCACACTTAACTACACCTCCACAAAACATATTCCTTCTCTCTTTATCATTTTATAAAATACAACAACAGGTACCAATGAGTTGTAAGAAAGTCATTACTATGATATAGCCCTTGGCTAATGAGTATTGAAGCAGGCAAACACAGTGAGTGCCATGCAGCCCTTCTGTCTGGCTAATCAGAATCCTTGCGGCCATTGCATCTCACCTCCAAAATGTTCGGAATGTTAAGATGTGAAAAACGATTAGTTATTTACTTACTACTTTAATCCCCTAGAATAGAAAAAGAATGAAAACGTGGATTAATTGGCTTATTGTTTTACATCTAGTGTCTAGAAAAGTGGTCACAGCATGTGTAGTGAAGAAATGTTGAAAGACTGAATGAAAGATGAAAGGTCATTTTCCCCCATAATAATCTAGGCTCCTCCAGATGAAGGTCCAACGCTCAAATTCCTAGTGCAATCATGGGGCAGCCAAAGTCAACACCAGTTGAAGCAACAGGCTTGGTCTCCAAGCCAGACTTAAGACCCAAGCACATAGTTCCAAAGCATTGTTGAAGTATAGATGCTGGTTGATAAATGAGTCTCTCAATTCACTTGAGTACAAAAGACACAATGAGAAACCTGGAGTGAGTATTTGTTGGGGAAAATATAATCGAAGCGACAGATACCCTCCATATCCATAAAATAAAAGCTCTTCAACAAAGCTGAGGAGAAAGAAAGCAGGCAGTCTGTGGAGTGACCAAAGAGACAGAAGAAATCCTTGCCCATTGTTCAGCTAGACAAATGCAAAGCACTCCATGCATGCTCTCAAGTAGTGACTAGTCCTCAAGTAAGACGACGTGAGTGCACATAGAGTTCCGCTGTGTTTATGATCTAGAATCCTTCTGTATTGGCTTAGTGGTTTTTACTTAAAAGAAAAAAACAGACTTTCATTTTGAGGCAGGGAGCTCTTTCCCAGCAAGGTATACAGTGAGATTAGGTTGTTTCTCCAGAGAAGCGGGGAGGGCTGTCTTCAGCTTTTATTGAGAAATTTCAGGGAGATAGCTATTAGATGTTTTAAAAATAATTTCCAAATAATAAAGATAACACGAAGCTGACTGTATTTTAAAAACAAGACTTTATGCATTTTGAAGAATCACAGAGTGAATTTGCAAGTTTTCTAAGGTAAGTGTTCTAAGAAAATGTTTTGTGGGTTGAAACTCTTCCCTTATTGGTTTATAAGTTTAAGCTCATGTTATTTGCCCTCGTAGTTCAAAAAGGCAAACAGAACATCTTAATTGAACCATGGACTTTTCATTGAGCAATTGGACACTAAGCAGAAACTGAATATTTGTCTGTACTGCATCGCTGGGCCACATCTCTGTTACTCCCTTTAAGAACTATATCAGTTACCATACAGCTATTGCATTCATTTTAACATGAAGATGTGTGGTTTCAATAGGTCATGGGGACAGGCCATATGAAAATAGTGGGTTCTTCCTACTTAAATTCTATATCTAAGATCTTTTTTACAAAGCATGCATTTGCATGTGCCTATGTCTGGATATGTAGACATGTGTGGGGTGCTCAATGAGGCCAGAAGAGGGTGTTATACCCCTAGAGTTGGGGTTAAGAACAGTTGTAAGCCACTTAATATGGGTGCTGGAACTGAATTCTTGTCCACTATGTGAGTGAAATTAAGGTGATGGGTTGTTTTTAGGGACCAGTAGAAAAGCCTATTTGTGACTCTTACTATGCATTATATATTATGTGAATCAAACCACCTGCAGCAATACTAAGCTATGAATATCACCCCCAATCTTAATGTCATTACTTAATTCCCCACCAACAAACCAACACTGCAGCTGTCTCTTCCTGTGTTGAGCTAGTCTCATGCTTTGTAGAGAGAAGAAAGCAGGCATTCCAGTGATTACCTGGCTTCAAAATAAGAGGCTTTTTTCATCCGAAGTAATGTTTAACAATAGGTTTTCAAACCAACTGATCTAAAATTTGAAAGTGTGGAAATTTCATATAATTAACACACAAGGAAACTTGTGAGAGGAAATAACCTTATCTCAGAAATGAATCATTCTGAGAAAAAATATCTTGTAATGGAAGTAGGAATTGCCAAGTACTTACAAGTGCAAGTCATGCCCACATAATCCAAAGCCTTCACCTTTTAGACAACTTTCAATACACAAAAAGGTGTGAACCAGGAAAATAAGGCAAGTTGCTTTTGGGTCTTTGCAAAAATGGTGGTAGGGTTATGTGGAAATAATCTGAGTTAGGAGAGCTGTAATATAGGCTTCCCTGACTTCTGACAATTACATTCCTGCATATACAATGTCAGTGCAGAAGGAAATTTCCAAAGCAAAGTTAAAACTGTGACACAAGTTCAGCTGAATGGAGAGCTGGTGTGGAGTCAATATTTAGAAGCACCCTCTGAGTAATTAGCATAAACGGACTCATTTTTCTGTCCTATTCAACTGATACAGCATGCTGTTAGGAATTCTAGTCTAAAAGCAAATATTACAATGCCTAGAAATAAAGGACAACTATTGTCTCCACAAGTGTCCTCTACCTGATTACAAAGGTGAGAGAAGATGGTCACTTCATTGAGTATTCATTTATTAAAATGCTCATGAGGGGTTTGCTAACCTTTATATACATATATAAAGCATACAGATAAACATATATGTGTATATTCCAGAAAAGTAAATGACTTTGGGAAAACAGAAGGTAAGTGTGACAAAGCTTTTTCCTAGTCCTTGCTACCAGGGATTCCAATTTAGAAAATCTATGTTTGCAGAAGGTGTTAGAGATCTATATTATTTTTAAACATGAAATATTCTGGTCTGGCCAGGATTTGAAAGCACTATGACATCTCAGAGCCTAAGGTTCACAGCCACGTAAAGAGCAGAGTTTCATGAGATCCCTGTGGGAACCTGTGGTTTCGGTTCTGTTCACCCCCAAGATATTCTGCAAAGATTTGGAGAAACGGCTGCAAACCTTCATTTTTATAATAGAATTTTCCTTAACAATCTTGTCTAATGATGATAATGAAGGGGATTACTTTAGAACAATTTCTGCTCCTTGCAGATTCTCTATGTTGCATACCTTAGTGGCTTTCGATTGTTGTTTTTTTCACATCAAAGCAGTTCTTTTAAGTATGTGCCTTGCAGCAAGTACCTAATGTACACCTTGTCCTCTGACATGACAGAAAGTGACATGGATGATTTCTTGTTGTAATAATTGTATTTTTCAATACCAAGAAACATTTATGGCTCCTGGAAGGAACAGAAGATAATGTGGAAGTGTTAAAGCTTCTGCAGGTCTGGACAACACTTAGAATCTCGCCTGAAGGGTTGGCACAAGGTGATGGATGCCTGAAGCAGATGTAACCTTTTGCTTCCCAGGCAGGTCAGCCTTGCCAGTGATGAAGCCACCAGTGATCACACTGGTAGATGACAGAGGCTTCCAAAAGGCTGAAATCATTCTGTTATTTGAGTTCTTTTGATTATTTTTCCCTCCTGATATTTATGATGGGAGGAACAAGACAATTGCCTAGCAGTTAGAATCCTATTTTGTGATTATTTCCTCGTTACTGTATCTGCAGATTGTCCTCACTTCATGCAATAGCTATTGATATGCCATCTTCTTGTGGCATTTGAGACACCATTCTCAGAGGATATAGGCAGATTTTAAATAAAAGGTGAGGCTCACTTTTGAGTCTCAGTATCCAGTTGGATTTACCCCAATGGCTCAGGCTTCTCATCCATAAAATGAGGGGCAAAACAGCTGCCTGGATTGTTTTTTAAGATTTGATTCAATGGCATTTGAAATTAAATAATATTTGCAAATAGTAATTTATTATGTGCATGAGAAATATGCTCAAGAATTGATGGGTAGTACAATGGGTAGTAATTGCTATTAACATTTTTATTCTAGAGACTTGAGATGATAATACATCTGAAATGAAGCTTTTAGAAGCTAAATTCTTTTTTCTCATTGGTGGACTCTAATTGCTACCTTTTATTTGATAAACATCAGGTTAAGTCATTGCCTAAGGAAATAAGTGCAGAAACACAAATTCCATGAAGAAATTCTTACTGATTTTTTTTTTTTTTGCTCCAGGGTTTTAGAAATATAATTAATGAATCATTATGGGTTGCATTATTTTCCCCAAATGCATATTTTGAAGCCTTGACTTCCAACGCAGTAGTATTTTGAGATGGAGCCTTTGGGAGACAGTTAGATTTAGGAGTCATGACTGTGAGACCATGCCTTGGTTGGGTGTTTTAGAAGAAGGGATACTTCAGCTCTTGCTGGCTTTCTCCATCATTACAAGGACACGGCAAAAAGGTAGTCATCACTGAGATGTAAGAGAGCCATGTCAGAATCTAGCCTTGCCTTCACTGTCACCTCAGCCTTCTAAACTCCACAAGGTAAGAGCATGAATGTTAGTTTGTCAACTTTCTTAAATCATGGCAGTCTGAGCAATCTCAGGCCTACACTGATATGTAAACTTGATTAAACTATTTCATTCTAATTCATTTCGAACCTGATGAACACAAAGCTTAATATTTTTTACATTCATGCATTTATACTTACATACTTGTAAAGAACTAGTAAAATAAGAGGGTAAAGTTTTTATAATGAATGTTTAATTAAAATATAATCACTTTCAATTTCCCTTTCCCTTTCTTCTCTCCAAACCCCTCTTTCATGTATATATAATAACTAGCAAAATTTATAATGAATATAATTGCAATTAAAAGGGGGGTATTATTTGCTGAAATAGGGTAGCTACTTACAGTGTGAATACTTTTAAGTCCTCCAGATTAAATTAAATCTAAAAAAAAATCTCAGTATTTCTTATGCATTATCAATCACAATCAGACAGTTGTGGGGTCATCTGGACATTGCTTTAGGCTGGCTGGATTATAGATTTGTTCTAAAGAGAGCATCTGCATAGTTTATAGTGAAGGTACACGTATTTGGTTACTGGTTACAGGTGAGTTTGGGGCCGGTGTTACAGGAAACTGCAGGATGCTGCAGATGAATTACAGGTATGAAGGAAAGTTAGCCACAGATCTTTTGAAAAAACTGACCCTTACTCTGAAATCAGGTAAGTGGTTTTGAAATAGAATGTAGGAAAAATGTAAGGAAACTTTTTATATGCTCCCACACCCAAAGCAGCACCTGTGTGTGCCAAGCACTGCCCCTGTGTGTGCTGAGCACTGCCCTCTTGCTGTTGGTTGCATGGAGCCAGGAATCATCCCTAAGGCCAAGCACTCCACTTAATCTCTGGTCCCACTCCAGTCTCCTCTGTCTCACTGCACTTGTACTTAGTTAATACCTGAAATTAACCCATAAGCCCCACCCACCCAAGTGTTGGGTAGCTTCTGGGAATACTGGGAGTTGTAGTTCTTAGACAATAAAACATTGTACTTTAAGGGAGGCCTTTCAGTGGAGAAATCAAGGGAATTTGGTCCTGACCAAAGTCTGTCTTAGCCATTATTTAATGTTTAATAAAGCTTGTTTCAAAATGGTCTCAAAATGGTAGAACTGATTTTTCTCCTTGGGATCTCAGGATTAACACTTACCATCCCACATCTTTAAAATGTCTGTCTCTACTGCATTGTTCCACGATGTAGAATCATTCTCATCTTTTAAAAGAGACCTCTCTCAATATATAGCATCTTTCAGTAAAGTTCCCATCTTTCCATCTGCCTTTCATCCAGATTTCTGAAGTGTTCTTTCTTTCCTTTCTCTCCTTTTTTTCCCCTTATTGTAGCATCTTCCCCTATCAGCCATTTACATCTAAAGGCTCTGATATATATCAGGGCACTGACAATGCAGATGTGTCAAGGGCTCACTGCTCCTTGTTTGATAAGGGGATCCACCCATCATCAGTCATAAGATGTAATTTATCTTTACAGAAGAAAGGGAGGAGCCATAATGTTCTCCTGGATTTATTCACACTTTTGGAAGAGAAACATTTCAATATCCCTGTTCTATTAATATAAAAATAAAAATAAGGTATAAAGTTTTAAGGCTTGAAGCTTGCAGTCTCTGAACATTAGGACATTCTCTCCACAATATGTTGGCTTACTCTCCAGACCTTGAAGGATACTTTCAGTGAGAGTTTTATGACTTTGGAACAATAGAATAGATAAAAGGCTTCATGAAGGAGAGGAAACAGATTGGTTCTTTGTGTCTGTTTTCAAGTTTCCACTTTACCATAGCTGGGTTCTGTTGTGGACTGCTTTCCTGCAGTACCAGGGGAAAAGCGAACATTCTCTGTACCTCACTTTTGAGATTTATTTTCCCTGTCATTTCTGTGCTTTCAAGGGGATGCTCTGAAATTACCAGAGTAAACAAAATAAAAGAAGGCTCAGAAGTCTTTGAAATCTGTGGTACTGAAAATTACAAAGTGAGTTTCTGTAAAGTACATTGTGTGACCTGTGCATTTACAGTCCCCTGTGAGCTTATACTCTCACCCTGGGCTCCATCAGCAATCCTCCTTTAATTTGC
>NW_022196905.1:81608167-81626887 GCF_008632895.1 Mastomys coucha
ACGTACACACATACACATTTTATACACACACACACACACACACACACACACACACACACATAAAGGCCTATTCTTCAGTTAACTGTCATCCCACCTCCCAGTCCTTCTGGCCTCCCCATCTGGCTCCCCATCTGGCTCCACATCTGGCTCCACATCTGGCTCCACAGCACCTCCCACTACCATGGCTTGTTCACTGCAGAAGATGAAAACATCTTCCTGACTTGGAGGCACCATGTCACACACCTAAGCTCCATCTTCTTCAGTCTATGTGCTCTCTGGGCTTTCACACTTCCCAGTGCTTGGGAACTGAGGACAACCCAACACCTTAGAGTCACTTTGCCTGACTGCATGCAATCTCTCATCTGAATTTTCAAAACCGTTTGCCAACCTTGGAAGAACCTAATAATAATGGAAATGTATACCAACCTTCCATGCTAAACCTGCTTCCTTTGAGTGTGGGACAAATGCATTTTCTACTACCTCACTACTCCCACCCCACCCCATTTTTCTCTCCTACCCCACAACTAGCTCATGAGAAAGCTCTGTCAACTGTACCTTCTACATACATTGTAACCATATCTGGGCACAAATGATAGCACCTTTTTCATGGAAACCATCCTAAATGAAAGCAACTTCAGTATTCTGCTATACTCTGGCTCTTTAGAGACCCAGCTGGTCTCCCTGTCTCCTTGCTGCCTAGTTTCCTATCAAAGATTTCTTCCTGTGGTCTAGAATCGAGTTAACAATTGCACTGACTCCTGCAGGATAAACTAGATCCCATTATTTCTCTGCTCCAGGCCTTTCTCTGGGTTCCTGCACCACTCAGAATTAAGTCCTTCATAAACTCCACTCTACCCTACCCACCCACAGCATCCCCACCCTTCCACTCCCCACTCCCCGTCTCTACCATCTCCTTTTCTATCACCCTCAACTCTGCTCCAGCCACATTTTTTTCTGTTTATTTTCTCTTCTGCAGGCTGTGTACACACAGGCCCCAGAGTCCTTTCCCCCCTCAGCTTTGTCTCTCTGTAGCTCTATATTCACTTCTTCATGCCATTCAGGTCTCCACTAACATGGAACTCACTCAGAGGTCCTCCCTGTCATTAGTACATAAATCACAACTCTTAACTCTTAGTTTGCATTCTGTTTCTTCTTAGGGTTCTCACCACCTGACAAACTACCTATGGGCATGCCTAGTTACTCCCCTCTCTCTAGTGTAGAAATGTCAGCTGCAGTATACAGCAAAGATTTTTCTCTACTTTATTCATGAGAATGTTGGCATCTTGAACAGCACTTGACCGTCTTTTGAGGTAAAAAGGAGAATGGTGTTAAATGAATGTATCTTAAATAATTCAAAATGTGCTAGTCTTTTGTCATTATCATAATAAAGTAAACATCCTGAGAAAGCTATACACAAAGAAAATGGGTTCATTTAGCATACAGCTTTGGAGGCTGATAGTCTGAATACATCTTAGTTCAGGCCCTGGCAGGGAGGGTATCAACTCACAGGCAGAGAAGGGACACCAGCCCTTAGCTGAGACAGTCACTGACTCTCTTTGTGATTTCTTAAATTGTTTCTACTTCCATTTTTAGATCCTGGATGGTTTTGTTCAATTCCTTCACCTGTTTGGCTGTGCTTTTCTGTAATTCTTTAAGGGATTTTTGTGTTTCCTCTTTAAGGGCTTGTACCAGTTTACCTGTGTTCTCCTGAATTTCTTTAAGGGAGTTATTTATGTCCTTCTTAAATTCCTCTATCACCATCATGAGATATGGTTTTTAGATCTGAATCTTGCTTTTCCGGTATGGTGGGGTATCCAGGACTTGCTGTGGTAGGAGTACTGGGTTCTGATGATGCTAAGTAGTCTTGGTTTCTGTTGGGTTAGAGTTAGATTCTTGCATTTGCCCTTCACCATCTGTTAATATCTGGTGTTAGATGTTCTTGCTGTCTCTGGCTGGAGCTTGTTTCTCCTGTGGGTCTGTAAGCCTGTGTCAGCACTCCTGGGAGATCAGCTCTCCCCTGGTAAGACCAGTGCACAGAGGGCTGTGGATCAGTTGTCCCTCCTGAATCCTGGGGTCAGAGCACTCTCTAGAGACCTGCTCTCCCCTGGCAGGAAAGGTGCACAGAGGACTATGGATCAGCCATCCCTCCTAGTTGTAGATGGAGGTAGAAAAGACCCTGTCCCAGCTGCTCTGCCACTTCTGCAGTCTATGCCTTCCACCGGTTCTGCCTAGTCACTGACTCAAGTAACTAAAAACCAAGGATTTGTTTTTATGCTCATGGGTTTGAGAATTTCAGTCCAACGTTGTTCAAGTCAAAGCTTCTGGCCCTGTGGTGAACCTGTGTAACAGAAGGCAATGAGGGGGAAGCTACTCACCTCATATGAGTCCAATAGTGGGTGAAGGATGGGTGAAGAAAGATAGAGATGGAGACAGGGAAGAAGGGACTGAAGAGTGCCATTGACACAATAGACTTTCAAATCCATGCTCCCTCTCACAGTGACCTATTTCTGGAAACCAGTAACTATATCCTAGAAGCTCATTCAGCTATTAACTTATAAGGTGATTAATGTATCAATGAAGTTAGTACCCTCCTGACTGATCTGAGCATCTCTCAAAAGTGCTACCTTCTGGGGAACCAAACCTTTGCCATAAGCATTTTGTGTGTGTGTGTGTGTGTGTGTGTGTGTGTGTGTGTGTGTGTGTGACAGAGAGAGAGAGAGAGAGAGAGAGAGAGAGAGAGAGAGAGTATGAGTGTGTGAAAGAGCTTTGCTTCCTCCTTTTATAACAACCTTGCCCTGTAAATGAACTTGGAATCTAATGATAACTAATCCAGTTGCAAAACTGCAAGAACTGTTCATTAGGCCTCACTTCTTGGAGATTCCTCTATGTTCACATATCAACACCACAGAGATAAGTGTATGTATAAAAGGAGAAGATATTGTGAATTTTAGGGGTAGTGGGAAGGGTAGTTGGAGGATACATGGGGTAGTGGGAACATGTAGTTGAAGGATACATGGGTGGGGGATAGAAATGATATAAATACAGTGCTCATATATGAAATTCCCCTGAAATAATACATGAATCTGGTTCATGCTTATGTTTTGGAATTCAGTGGCTAGGCATTAGTCTTTTTGAGAGATTCACTGATATTCCATTTCCTGGAGAGAGGATGTTTGGTTACCAAGGTATATTAGTTTTATCAACATATCTGTGTGATTTATATACTCCCCTGCACAGAAATTTCAATAAGAATTTTAAAAAGTTTTTTTTATTTTGTCAACTAAATGAAGAAAGTACAAATGTTATTTATGTATGTCTGAACTTGAGCACTTTTGGTTATTTTCCTCTCTATATTATTAAGAAATTATTCCTCAAGGCAGTTCACTTTTATCAGATACACCACACATAAATCTGAGTCAGAGAGAAGCATTCTGAGAAAAGTTGGACTAGTTAAAAGAATGTGGTTAACACAGAACTTCAGAGCAAGGATGGATATTTGATATATACTGTGGATCAGGTGATCATCCATAATTCATAAAATGACCAAAACCATCTATCTCATTATAAGGGAATGGGATGAAATTGCTTCCTGATGTTTAAGATGACATCTTTTGGGGTTCATAAAGAAATTGGGATACTGGCCAAGTCCTGGGAGAATTAGCTGTATCATTTGCTGTCCAGTGTCTGAGTCATAGGAAAGTGCAGGGCTTACTTGAAGTCCTGGCTGAATCATTTTTCATGGTGGATTGAACCAAGGTGAATGTGGGTCAGCAACCCTCCCTGAAGCTGTTTTGGAAGCAAGTCTCCTGAGAGAAAACAGCATCAAAGTAGTCTGAGGCAGGACGGGGCTTCCTAACACCCCTGAGGAGGATGGATTCTGTTAGGTTTGCATCCTTGGTTGTCATTTATGTGAACATATGTGTTTTCACCAGTAATATCTAGTTCTGTACCAACAGTATATACAGTGTGTGAGTTGCGCAGCTCAGTTAATGAATTTTTTTGTGTGTGTGAGCAGGTGAAAAACATTTGTCTTTCTTCAGCTAGTTTAGATTGCAACCAAAATTGCAATATAAATTTTTATCTGTGCCATTTGAAAGGATGGTACAATGAGTCTTGAGGACTCTGGAGCCAACAAGAATGTTGGCTCACTAATATATAAAATGTATAGCTGAAGTTCTGGCTGGAGATATATACATGTCCCAGTCAGTTTCAGAGTTGTTTCAATAGAGGGTTAGCGTTATACATTACCCATTTTGTCCTTTAAATTTTTTCCCTTCCTGTCTATAGCCAAGATATTCAGGAGGTCTCCCTCTATCAAATCTGATCCTTATTATTTTGGATGGAATCCAAAATCTTTTCTCCTCTTTTGTGGATACAAACACAAAACCTCTCTCCCAACATAGCATACCTTTCGTCCAGCAGTGCCACACCCACTCATCACTCCAGTGGATTCCGAGTGTCAGGCCTGAAAGCTTGCTTGCAGATTTGAAGTGTGCAACTTCAAAGGGTGTTAGCTAGCCTCCTGGAGTTCATTTCTTGGCATCTCCTAACTCAGATGTATTCCAGATTGGTCTCTGCAAAAGTCTGTGGAGAGTTTTGTGTGCTTTCTTTATTCAGGCATATAGGTGCCCTTAGAAATGATTCATAAATAGCTAAAACTGAGATTGAACACTATTTCCTGGCCTCCATGGTGTTTCAGTGATCCTAATTGATTTCCTAGCTGTAATTAGCTTGGAATTTTTACAAGGAAGCTGTCTTATCAGAACAGTCCCACACAAGGCAGAATTGCTTTACACATCAGACAGAAGTTGAAGGGTTTCTGTCACTAATTATCTAGGTTACAGCCAAGGATATTCTCAAGGACTGCTAGAATGGGACTTCCAGGTGCTTGCCTCAGACAGACCCAGAGAATTTATCTTGGGGCTGCCAAGATAGCCCAGCAGAAAGACACCACTGCTCTTCCACTTTGCACCTGGCTGTTTGATCTTACTGACTTTGATGTGACCACCTATGT
This sequence comes from Mastomys coucha, assembly GCF_008632895.1. NCBI lineage: Eukaryota > Metazoa > Chordata > Mammalia > Rodentia > Muridae > Mastomys > Mastomys coucha. Next base: position 81,613,182 of record NW_022196905.1, read on the forward strand.
GATCCCTGACATTTGCCCTATTTCTGTATACTATATAAGCCTGATTTTTACTTTGTGCAAATACACTCAGATTCTGCACTCCCTTGTGTTGTTTCTGTTTGTCATTTCTTTGCCAACGCCTTGTCAACCTGACTAGGACCCTGTTTCCCTGCAGGTTGAGGGAGGCTCAGACTGGCCAGCCTGTGGCATATCAGTTGTAAGCCATTTTAAGCGTAGACTGGTCCAATCCAGCAGCCCCATTTTTATCCTGGTCTCCTCCATTTGACCTCTCTCAAAGAGTATGTACCTTATGATCATTGCTATTGAACATATAACCATTTTCATGTTCATAAATCAAAATAAGACTATATAGTATCCAAATATCCTTCTCTACAATGATACATATTTATTTTTATTGTTATTAAATACAGGGTTTCTCTATGTAGCCCAGGCTGACTTGGATTTGCTCTGTCTGTTTTTGTTTCATTTAGTAAATCCTACCAGCATGTGCCATCACAACCAGCTCAAGCATATTTTTAAGTATACCTGTTCAGAAGCGTGAGTTCTGTATTTTGAGATAGGCTGAAGTGTCATTGGTTCTCCCGTGGGAGCCCCAAATCTTAAAAAGACTGACTGGCTGTTCAGAGCAGTGTGACACCCACTAAGGTTATTTCATGTTAGCTCTCTTGAGCTGCCATTAGTCTTCCCGTGGGAGCCCTATAGTGTAAGGAGACTGGTCAGCTTCTTAGGGTAGCATGATATTTTACCACAATGTTAACTCTCAATGTTAGCTCTCAGTGACTCTCAGTGATGGAGTAATGCAGCTGGGATATTTGACCCTCAGCCTTTCATGTAGCGTTCTGCTCCTTGTTGTCAATCCTTAGCTCTGGAAGGCATTATATTCAGGAGGTCTCCCACTATCAAATCTGATCCTCCTGAATGTGAAGATACTCTGCCCTCTGCAAACCAGAAAGTGGATCCTTACCAATAATTCAAACACACTGGCCTGAAGATCCTGTTCTCACAGCCTGCAGAACTCTGAGAAATGAATGTCTGGCTTGTCAATCACCTAGCCTATGGTAATTATAATAAAACCCCTGACTAAATAAGAGGGAGAAAAGAATTAGATGGGATCAACAGAAGGAAAATATTATGAAAATGAAAATTCCAAAGTTCAAGCTGCGGCCTCTTTGTGGTTCCTGAAATAAGTAAGAAGTATAAAGTACTTTAAATCAGTGCAGGGGCTCCCAAAAGGCAAGATTCTCTCATCACATCACATCACAGAGCAAATGTTCTAAATTTTGGTTCAATTTATCTTTTTTTTTTAATATGAATTGTGTTTAGCTTGTCAAAACTAAGTCACCCATGTACCTGTATAAATGACATAATTTTTTCTGTGTCTGCTCTTACATTTGAAAACATGATGCACATAAGCCCATTACTTTCATTTGAGCAAAAGATTTTGTCTATTTTTGTAATTTTTCAATTTTGTTTAGAATTGTAATTACATCATTTCCCTCTCTCTTTCCTCTGCCCAACCCCTCCTGTGTACTACTCCTTCCTCTCTCTGCCGGATGTCCCACCTCCCATCTCCCATCTCAGCTAATTGGCCATTAGCTTTTTATTGACAGGTGATGCTTCTGCACAGTGTGTAAGTATCTCTACACATACATTTAATTATATTTAAATATAAAATGAATTAAAATTATTTTATATTTTGTAAACCTATAGAAAATTATAATTTAAATCAAATTTAGAGACTAATATAACACCAAAAAATGGTATATTAATAATATAACTTTGATTTGACATTTGAGGCTGATTTGCTGAAATTATATCTCTGCTTGAGCTCAACTTGTTTTTTCCAATATGTTTCTTCAGATGTTTCAGTTCTCTTATCACTTTCTGCTTTAAAACACTACAGAGGTTGATTAGCCCTTCCTTGGCTGAGAATCATCTCTTTTTAAAAAAAACAATTTTTTTTTTTTGTTAATTCTCCTTTGTCTTTTGTTCATTAGCTGTACTGGCTGGTTTTGTGTGTCAACTTGACACAGGCTGGAGTCATCACAGAGAGGGGAGCTTCAGTGGAGGAAGTGCCTCCATGAGACCCAGCTGTGGGGCATTTTCTCAATTAGTGATCAAGGGGGGAGGTGCCATCCCTGGGCTGAAAGTCTTGGGTTTTATAAGAGAGCAGGCTGAGCAAGCCAGGAAAAGCAAGCCAGTAAGGAACATCTCTCTATGGCCTCTGCATCAGCTCCTGCTTCCTGACCTGCTTGAGTTCCAGTCCTGACTTCCTCTGGTGATCAACAGCAATGTGGAAGTAAGCTAAATAAACCCTTTCCTCCCCAACTTGCTTCTTGGTCATGATGTTTATGCAGGAATAGAAACCCTGACTAAGACATTAGCCTAGGAAGATGAATGTGTTGCTTGGCACATTTTCCATGTTTGCAAAAAAATTAGAATCTAGGCACTGAAATCTTAATGTGCATGTGACCAAATTCATGCAGAATAGCCTTTGAAATTCTGAGTGATTTTAGAAATGAAAACATACTTTTAAAATGGCTTAGGAAAACTCAAGTGTCTTCATACCACCAGCTACTACCAGATTCCTGTGGCTAGATTGTCTTACTGCATTGGTAGTCTAAAAATCCCCTTCATGGCTCCATGTGATTGTGGCCAATTTAAATACAACCAAGGAAATCAAATAACATTCTTTCATAGTTGTCATTCTGAGGCACTGTCTCTTCTACCTACTATCATACAATTCTAGATAAGGAATCACTATAGTCAGAGTGACTGTAGCATCCTTGTAAAGATAAATGAGGTCGGTCTTAGTATCAGCACTAGGAAAATCAAGTATTAGTTCGTCACTATTACCATTATTGTTGATGCTGATTTTATCAGTTCCCATCAAATGTGAAAATATTTACTAACATTCCATAAAAATAAAGTAATAGAGGGCTAGTATGTATGGGAACACAATAAATTGGCCGTATTTTAATAGGAACAAAACACTCATTCTACTCACACAAGTTGTGGGAAGTGAAGAAATGTCATTGTGTGGTCACACGTGGATCGGGATGAGGTGGAGATTAAACAGATGCTTGATTTTTAAATATATTTTTCTAGAATTTAACGACATAATTGGGCTTCTGTAAAATTAACTTTCAACTCACTAAGCATTAAATACTGGTAAAATTTAAGGGATTTTTCAAATGTATGAAAACGAATTTTCCATAACATAAACATACTAATGAGAAATGTGATCTTATTACAGCTTACTTAGGGTGAAACAAAACAACAAAACAAAATATGTTTATTATTTTTCCCCTGCCTGTCTTTTAATCTCAATTATCTGATACATGAGTGCTTTTTAATGGTGCAGAATTACAGCCAGCACACTTTCTTCCCAGTCACTCACCCTTTGAAGCATTTATTTGTGTAGTGTTCACCCAAGTATATATTGTAATCCCACCTACTCCTTTTACAGAGAATGGGATAGGTGACCACTTATTTGTAATGTAATTCTTTTTGATATTTAAGAAAATATACAGTTTTGTGGATACAATGTAGTTTCCTCTACATTCTTTTCAAACTCCAAAAAGATATCAATTGCAAACTTAGTTTAGACTGCCAAGCACCTGTGCAAACATAAACTTGGAGAGTACTGAGGGTTTAGATGGATGGAGAAAAACACACATTAAGAAACAGAGTGTGCTTTAAAGGGCCAGGAGCCCAAAGGCGAAAGTAAACGCAAAGAGCGAACCATGTTTGAAATAAATCTCTCTCTAAAGTCCCCTCTTTGCATTGTCCTCTGCCCCTGGCTGGCATCCTTGTGCTGGTTCTTTTTGCCTCGATCTATAAAATCAGCTTTCTTTACTGTTAGAGTTCATTTTGAATCAACTGAAATGACTCTCCAGGGCTCACATTTTCTTTTCAAATAATTTGCACTACACAATACTCTGAAACCACAGGTTATCCCATGACTGAAGATTTTATGTATATTTTGTATACACAAAAGAGATGCTACAGAATTATATATTATACCTTATAATTTTATATATAGATCACATGTGTTCATAAAATACATTTGTTATTAGTATTTTCTCTTTCCCACTGATATACATGCTATTTTTTTCATTTCCCATTTTCTACTTTGTTGTTGGAAAGGGAGACTTACAATGGCATCTACTTATTTTAATTATTTCATTTTTCTCCTAGTAATATGTCTCAGATTTTACTTTGGCATTTTTCCCTGGGCAACTTTCATAGGCACCCAGCACTACTAACAACAGAGATTGTTTCTGACTAAGGCTAAAGGAACTGACAGATATGTCAGACATCATGACGTTTTGGGTCTTTGATGTACTGTATTTGAAATGATGCTTTTGGTGTTTAAACAAGTTACTCATTCTTCACATACATGTGAAAATTGATTAGTGAATAAGTACATGGAAGTATAAGTTCTGTACATGTTATTTATCAAACAAACGTGGAGACATTTTACGGTATTACTATAGATATATAATGACTACTAGGTGACTTGGCAGATTTTAGAGGGATTTTGTTCTGTGAACAGTAAGGCTTTAACTCCTTTAACAGTCAGGACAATGGACTTTCCTCATTGTTCTTTGGAGCCTTGCAGTGCTATGATCTGGCAATCAATGATCTGAATTCAATAGTTATTGGCACTTTGCGCCATCCAGAATTCTATACAAATTAAATCACACAGAATATATTCTTCCTGAGTTTTTCCTCAATGCAATTGCATAATTGTTTTAAGACTTATGCATGTTGTCAATTGTAGATAGTTTTGTGATATTATTTTCAAGTTGTAGCAGACTAAGCAGTTTCATAGACTCATCAGAAATAATTTATCTGTCTCAGGATAAGCACTTGGCTGATTATAGTATTGCTCTATAACAAATAAAGATACTTTTACAAATTTCAAATAAGTCTTTGTATAAAACTATGCTTGCCTTTGCTCTGCTCTTGTCCAATAGGAAGTACACTGTATATGTATATGTGTATGTATGTGTGTCTATATGTATATGTATGTGATGTATATGTGATGTGTATATGTATACATATATACATATATGCATATTATAAACTATATATACACATACATATAAACATATAGTTAAAATTAACTATCAAGCTTTCTTACATAGTCCTTGCACCAATTTATATAATTAGCACAATGAGCTCTCTTCTCTGTAGTGGGTTGGTCTGATGCTGCTATGTATTCTAATGCTAAATGTTCACTCCCAAGATCTGATTGCCCCAGAGAGCAGATCTTCACATCCACAAAGTGATGCTATGTAAACTTTGCTCCCCAATTTAATTGGTCAATAAAAGGCTAGAGCCTGTAATTGGGCAGTAGAGGGAGAAAGGTGGGACTTAAGGATTGAGTGAGGGGTCTCAGGAGAGACCAAAGGAGAAGATGGAAGGACATGGGGAATGGAGGAGGCTGCCATGAAAGGAGATGGACCCTGAGCACATGGCCAGGAAAAGTAAGTAACAAGGGACATTATGGCTCAGAAATAAGTCAGAATAGCTCCAAACCTGCCCAATTTAGGCTTACAGCTTGTAAACAAAATACTTAGATTGTGTGTCTTTTCTATGGGCTAGGTAGAATGTTTAATTCCTGTTACACTTTTCCACATCATCACCAACAGCTAGTGTCAAGAGTCTTCAATATCGAGCATTCCAGTAATACTCACACCCCCAGATATAATGTATTAAGGCCGTTGAATACCTACTTCTGATTGTCCCATTTCCAAGTCTCATGGTACTTTTTTCATGTAGTATTTCATCTTGATTTGAGGAAAGTACATTAATGTTTAAAATTCATTTGAGGTCTTTTTTTTTTTTTATAAAGTTGTCATCTTATTTGACCTTTGTTCCATTCTGCATCTTTGCTTCACATCTGAGATCTTATGCATACAGTAATCTTGGCTTTGAACTCTTATTAGAAAAAAAAATTCTTGAAGAACTGACTTGCAGGTGTTTCTCCAGACTGCATTCTATTAATGTTCATGCAACTTCAGTTGAATCTGTCCAGCCTCTAAATATTATGAAAATGAAGAGCCTAAGCATTTAGTTTCAAAGTTGTGTACATTGAGCCTGTGGTCACATTCTCAAAAGAAACAATTTTGTTTTCTACTCAGAGGCAAAGCAGAAATAGACAAGTTTCCCTGATGGTTTCTTTTCCTATTGCACTGGATTCCACACGTTTTCTAAGGTGCATTATGAGCACACCCAGGAATGTCAGGCTTCTGATTTTTTCACACCCTGTGGATGTGTTTTCTTCTTGGAGCCTTGAGCAGTTGATATAGACACCTACCTCATCTGGGATAATAAACTTTGTGAGAGCTTGTTTATCTTTCTGGTTCCTGTTTTTAGCATAGAATACTTATTTACTTTCTTGTGAGTTAGTCTATGCATTTAGAGTTTTAGAACTGTTTAATGAAATATAAAATTATAGATGGGTTCTAGATAAATAGACTCTATATTTTTAACTATTCCTTAAGTGTCTTTCTCTGAGGAACCCTCATAGGGTGTCCCAAAGCACTAGCGGTAGACTTCATTTTGTGATAAGGCTAAAGTGGCTAATTTATTAATAGGAAACACGCCTTAGACTATTGTAGGTTAAGATGCCCAGTGGGGCATAACACAAATAATGAGTCATTTTTTATGTGTTGTGTCATATAATTTTAAAGTATTCAGTCTAAAATTAAGCCACTGATTGGATTTGTAATCAAGGAGGAAGTTTACAATATCCATATGTGTTTTAGTCTCTTTTTTGATGCTGTGATAAAATACCACAAGCAAGACATTTTTACAAGAGAACATTTATTTAGGATTATGGTTCCAAAGGTTTGAGCAGTATGGTGAGTACATCATGTTGGGGAAACATGGCAGCAGGCAGCAGGAACTGTAGACATCACTCAAATGCCATGATTTTTACTCATAAAAACTTGATGAGAACCTCTTATTAAGATGTTGAGTGTAGTTATTTCTATAAGAAAAAGGATATTAGATAAGATTCAGCATATTCAGGATATTGTGGCCATTGCAAATGATATTAGGAAGAATTTGAGATAAGAAAAATATAGCTTTTGTTTGCCTGATAAGAGAAAATTTACATAATAATGAGTAATACATAACATGTGGAAAGAGATAAGTGACACTTTCATTTTCTTTCTTCCTTCCTTTCTTCCTTCCTTCGTTTCTTCCTTACTTCTTTCCTTTTTCATTCCTTCCTTTTTTTTTTTTGGCAGAGATTGAAACTGCACTTAAACTTTGCAGTCCAAAACTAGTTCAGATAGAATTGCCCTTCTGAAAGCAGCAGCATCTCCAGGTAAGAGCTATGTTGAAATAGACAAAGTTCGTCCTTGAAAAGGACACATGTTTAGTGGTTGGTTCCAAAGTTGTTATTCAACAGCCTTTTATCAGGCAGAGTTCAAGGCATAGAAACACAAAGGCAAGCATGGTAGTACTGTTTCTAGTAAGTCATGGTTTAGTAAAAAGAGCTAAATCAGAAAAGCTGTAATTAGGTGATCAGAATTTTAGATACAGAGCATTGAGTGACTACTGGGCTCAGGGAGAATATTCTGATGGCTTATCTCTATCTTCTGTATCGACACATAATGGGAAATTTAACCTGACTTCTTGTAGTGCTTTCATTTTGATTCTCAATCTAGTTTTGTACTTACAGACAAGCTCCTTAATCCTCTGAGTCTTAGCCGATCAAACGATCTCAGTCTTGCAATGTTTCCCCAAGTATTTATTTAAATACTATGCTCAAAAGAGTGATTTAAGAAATCTATTTTTTGTTGTCCTTTAAATCACCCTTTATCTTATTCACTACTAGAATTCAAGAATGAACATCAGGTTATTTATATGCTTTCAAATATATTTATTTTTATCATATGGCACTTGATTGTCATACTGTCCTTTCCAGTTAATCCTTTCTGGGAGATCATAAGTAATCCAGGGCATAGATGGTGGCTTCACTTATTTTTGTAGTCACAGACAGACCTAGTTGTATACCCAACACAAATCCTCAGTAATAATGTGTTTAGGGATTGAGTTGTCCTCTGTTTATATTATTTTAAAAATAGCAATGGAATTGGAAAGCTGGGCAGAATAACAGTATCTAAACTGTATATGTCATTTTAATTTCTGAATCTTCTAATTAGAGTTAGTGATAAAACATTACATGCATATAATTGCACTCATGTCAGAGGTAGTTCTGAAATGCAGTGAAGGACACTCCAATCTAATCTAATCAATAACTTAGTTGCTGGGAAATTCTGACTCCTGCAGTGCTCAAGAGAGCAGTGATTTGAGGTAAAATCAATTGAATTTTCAGAAACGAGGTGAAGGAAAGTGAAAAACACATTTCAGGTAGGTGATAAAAAAAATAGAGTCATACAAGTAAAGGATTTTCACTCACAATGGATAATAGCATTTCTTTATATCATTTTTATCTTCCTGGAGAGCAGTAGTTTTTGTGCTTGGCAGTAAAGTAGTAATTATTTTCATAAATTTGTTTGAGCGTTCCTTAAAAAATTTCTTTATAAGTTAAAAGGGTAGTAGCTTATTAAATGTAGTTTTAAGTAATAATAACTTGGTAAAATATGGAAGTGTTCATGGGCACACTAATTTGCCAGAAATGGATTAAAAAGACTATTCAAATTCTGTAGCTATAGAATGGAAACCACTTGTTTTAGAAGTGGAATCAGTTCAGAGAAGTAAATTTCCCAACCTTATAGCTCTTGGTTCAACCTGAAAATCATTGTGATCTCTAGAGGAAGAAAGATAGATGCATTTGTCAGCAGATATTACAGGTATAGATATATGCATGGTAGCTTCTAGATGTTCGGAGGAGCTTCTGTATTCTCAGAGAAATGTATATGCATTACAGTTCTCTTTTTCATGCTTTATGGATAAATGTTTCTTTTTTTGACATATTACCTTTATATTTTATGTCTTAATGCATCTTATCCAAAATAAAATACCACATATAATACGTGGAGTGGGGCATGTGTTGGAGGTGGGAACAAATTTGAGACTCTTGATTCAAGATAAATATGCACAGAAGGCAAAATACATTTTTTTCTCAACAGAAGCAACCAAAGGCATTTTCAGCCTATTTAATAAGAAAAATTATAATTTTTCTTAATATTGGGTAAAATTGTTCAAGTACTTAGCTTATGCTAATTACTATAATAAATATGTTATATATTTTGTGTTAGTATTTTCAGACAATGAATCCAGTAGGGTATTCTCTTTCTTCAGTAACTTCTGAGCTTGAGAGATAGAGGATATGATGTATGTCTGTTTAGAGTTTAGTGTTTAGACTGCAAGTCTCCATTCAACTTTAAACTACAGTGAAAATTACAGTCCCACAATTAAGCTAAAACCTTTCTTCCTCATTTCTTCACTCATAGCTCATATATACATATAAACACAAATAATCAAAGAAACTTAACAGAGACTAAAACTAGTCTCATAACTGTCTTTATTGGCTATTTCAACTGATTTGATAGTGATTTGGAAAACCATGTTGAAACGGAATTTCTTAATCATATATGCCATAAATCTATCTTATTTATTTATCTATCATATATAGATATGTCTGTCTTGAGCATTGAAGGAGACTTTTGATCTGGCCAAGAGTTGTGGAGCAAAGAGAGGAACTTTTCTATCTTTGTGGCCAGAGGTCATAGATACAGAATAAAAAATACGATGGGGTGAGACAAGAAAGATATGGGGAGGAAACATCATGATTTTTAAGAGAATGCTCCTAAGCTTTCTGCAAATTAGAGTGTTGCTTCCCTTTGCCCATTTTATAGTTCTTTCCAGTCACTGCTTTAAACTTTCAAATGTAATGAAAGTGGCAAGTGTGTCATTTAACATGCAGATAAAATTGCAATTAAGTTATGGCTGTGTGGTAGTTACTTTGGCAGCCATAAATATTTATTACTCAAATGGACCCAATGAAGAAGGACTTCTGGCCTTCACCCATCCTTTCCTAGTAACGATAAGGGTGGGTTTATGTTCAGCTTGGTCACATGGTCCTTACTTAGAGGAACCAATCTCATGTTTAAGACCTGTGAGAATGGAGCCTAAAAATGAGGCAGATTACAAGTCCCATGCAATAGACAACTTTATTCAGAGCATCAAAACAATTTATACCCTCATGGTTTTAGGAAAGGTCATATGAGTAAAGTTCTCATGAGTTCAAGCTGTATGTAATCACAAGAACAAGTTGCACTGGGCAAAACCATGTTTTTCCATAGAGCCATATACACAGATAACACTAGCCAGTTGTGTGAATAATCTAAAATGCCATATCTGGGAGGGGCACAAAAACACATTCCAAGAACAATTCTAGTATTTTTTTTTTTTTTTTTTTTTAGAAACTGAAGTCACAGACGCTTGTCTTTTTCTTGGAGTTTTCTCACAAGCACTCAGAAATCTCTTCTCATGACTTTGTTCTTAAGCTGTGTTCCCCCATACTTTTTTTATTAGATATTTCATTTATTTACATTTCAAATGATATCTCATTTCCTGGTTTCCCCTCAGGGCAGAGGGAACCTGTTCCCTTCCCTCTCCATCTGCTCACCAACCCACCCTCTCCTGCTTCCTGGCCCTGGCATTCCTCTACACTGGGGCATAGAACCTTCACAGGACCAAGGGTCTCTCCTCCCATTGATGACCAACTAGGACATCCTCTGCTACATATGCTGCTGGAGCCATGAGTCCCACCATGTGTACTCTTTGGTTGGTGGTTTAGTCCCTGGGAGCTCTGAGGGTACTAGTTAGTTCATATTGTTGTTTGTCCTAAGGGGATGCAAACCCTTCAGATTCTTGGGTCCTTTCTCTGGCTCCTTCATTGGGGACCCTGTACTCAGTCCAATGGATGGCTGTGAGCCTCTACTTCTGTATTAGTCAGGCACTATCAAAGCATCTCAGGAGACAGCTATATCAGGCTCCTGTCAGCCAGCACTTGCTGTCATCCACAATAGTGTCTGGATTTGATGATTGAATATGGGAAGGATTGTCCTTCCTTCAGTCTCTACTCCATAGTTTGTCTCTGCAACTCCTTCCATGGGTATTTTGTTCCCCCTTATAAGAAGGAATGAAGTATCCACACTTTGGTCTTCCTTCTTCTTAAGTTTCTTGTCCCACACACTTCTTATTCATGAGAGATACTACAGGACAAAGGACTAGTCTGTGAAACTTTTAAAGTTGAGTAGAGGACTTAAGGTGATGTCCAATGCAGGAGTGAGAGCTGTCCCTCAGTGGTGTGGTTATTTTCTGGTTCTGGACCTCTGTGCTTATACCCAGCATGACTATCATGTATAATAGCCCTTTACTTCAGAATGCTACGCTGAAGACCTGAAGAGCAGAAAAGAACAGCAATTAAGGGCCTTAATGTGACAGAATTAGGTAATGCTTTCTTTTAAATACTTTTCACAAACATTGCCCAGGATTTGATGGTGGGACCTGAGTGCCTTTCTTAAACATCTAGAGGCTCATTTTATGCCTTGTGGAGCTTATTTAAAAAGCAATAGAATGTGTTGAATGACTGCCGTTTTCTCTTAGAAAAATTACCTTCTAAAAAGAATCCATATATTTAATATGAGAGTGAGAATAATTATTGTGAGCCAGAAAGTAGAACATAAGAGGCAATACATCCTGACAGGAGGCTCCATAGCAGTCAACATAATTGCTGCTATTTGTCTGTGATATTATTTACTACTGCACACACCTGGATACAACCTCTATTACATGACCCAGAATCTGGGAGCTGGCTTCATAGATTTTATTCTCTCTCTCTCTCTCTCTCTCTCTCTCTCTCTCTCTCTCTCTCTCTCTCTCTCTGTCTGTCTGTCTGTCTCTCTCTCTGTGTGTGTGTCTATGTTTGTGTGTGCATGTATGTTGATGATACGTGTGTTAAAGTGTGTGTGTTTGTGTATGTGTATATACATGTGTCGAATGGTGTGTGTTGAAGGATGTGTATGTGTGTGTGTCAGTGTGTGTTTCTGTGTATGTGTGTGTCTGTGTGTGTTGAAGGGTGTGTGTGTGGTGTGGATCAAACCCAGGATGGTAAGGAATGAAGCAGGCTCCTAGGACTGAACTGCATATCTAGGCCTTGGGGAGAAAATGGTAATATCAAGGCAAAAGTTCAAACTAAGGGAACCTCAGAAAGATATATTTGTATTTTCCCCAAATAGGTGGTTATTTTCTGTTAGTTAAGGAATTGTGCTTTTGTATTTCAGAATGCAAGTTGTCTCAAGAGTCCTATATTACAATTACTACAGAGTTGAGGACATGGTTTTGGTGAAAGTCTCCAAAGCTGCACTCAAAGGTTAACCTTATAGATAGCCCATTTATCTATTCTGAATGCTATGTCCACTTATGTAGCAACTAATGAGGGACTGTGAGAGTCTAGTGGGAATTTGTATCTGCTTTGCTGCTCTTCAAAGTTCAATAGGTAATTAAAAGGCAAACTATAAATCCATATTTTAGTATGACAAGTAAAGTGTTATCTAATGAAGCAGCATTTAGAGGCTTAACATTCAACTTCCACTGAAATATAAAGCAGCATGTCAATTTCTTTTAGTTGTTCGTTTCAATTTTATAATGAATTAATTGGATTCATGATGCTTAATGTTTCTCCTTAGCTCATCTCAATAAAATTTCAGATATGAATGTTTCCTGCTCACTGAATATAGGGAAAATACATTTCTTGAGTATTCTTTATGTGTAATAACATAATTTTGAATGAAAGTGAGTCTTTATGATGTTTCTTGGCCACTGGCTGCCTCTGAGTGAATGCCTCATGGTGTGTTCTGTTTTATTGACCCTTGGTGTTTTAGCTTAACTTATGTCAGAATGACGATGACAGAAAAATGGAGTATTCAGATTAAGATGAAAATTTGTCTACACTAAGACTTTTATTATTTCCTTTTGTGTTTAACTTTGCTTTGTTTTACAGAAACTAGTGTTTAACATCAAATGCTTTTAGCACATAAGTAAGTATAAACACACTTTTATCCTCCATCTATCATGGAATATCAATTGATATTGATATTGATAATATTTTGTTCTTCTAACGACATGCACAAATTGCTTTTTTAAAAGTATTTGAAGAAGTAAACAGTCAATGCTAAGTTGTTACGAACTGAACTGCATTTTTCTTATCTCCTCCAGTTCTTTTCTTGATGGGAAGCCAAGCATAAACCTTGGTACTCAGAACTGTTTACCAAATAATTATGGTTCTTGCCTCAAGGCATTTTTAATGCTATTCCTCTTTCAGCTATCTGAGTCATGCGTGAGAAAGTTTGAAGCAGTGAGTTGTGGTCAGCTATGATATCTGTGGTTGAGGAGCATTTGTTTGCAGATGGGCCAGTCCCCAGAATGGCTTTCCTCAGTATAGTAGTACATTATGGCCTCTGGCATATGTTGTCTGGCCTATGGCATAGCTGACTACTTAAGACAGGCAGAGCCCCCTGTTGACTGGCAAAGGAACAACACCATGACCAGAATACCAACCCCCATAGCACAATTTAATACATCCCAATTAAAAAAAAATACATTTTCCGGAGGAACCGCCAAACTGATTTCCAGAGTGGTTGCAACAGTTTGCAATCCCACCAGCAATGAAGTAATGTTCCTCTTTCTCCACAACCTCTCCAGCATCTGCT
>NW_022196905.1:81628255-81633939 GCF_008632895.1 Mastomys coucha
GGGAAACTGGGAATGGAGAAATTTACATGTAAATAAAGAAAATATCTAAAAGAAAAAAAAATAAATTTTCATTTGTCTCTAAGTAGCGGATGAAAGTAATCTTCATGAAAGGTGGGAATCTGGCCGAGTGGTTAAGAAAATAAGAGAAATCTGGGTTAGAAATTGTATCTGTGAAGGAACATTAGTAAACTAATACCTTCTCATGAAAGCCCATGTACATCAATAGCGCTCAGCTTCAGCAAGGAATTCATCCCTTGCATCTCCTTCCTCTCTGAGTTCTTTCCCTTGCTTTGTCTATGTGTACCACTTACTGTTTGGACGTTAGACAATCTCTGCTCTTTGTGAAGGTAAATCATGACTGGAACAATTGTTTATATTTTATTTTTCTTTCAGTTTCATAGGGTTTTCAAAAGTGCTCATAAGCAGTGGGCACTCACACTAAAAAGTTGATATCACTGTTAGGTGTATTCAACAAGTACACATATAAAGATGCGTTCTGAAATGCTTTAGGAAAGTGGAAAAGCAGAAAAGCAAGCAGCTCTCCATCCTCCCTCTCTGCTCCTTCCTTATCATTCTTTCCTCCTCTCTTTCTCTGTGTGATCTTCTTCCCCACAAGAAAGCCACTTCTTATTGGAAATGGATGGTACCATAGCTATTGGCTTGTCCTGAGCCTTAGACTCTGGGTATAGATGCCACAGACTGTGATGGAAACTCCCCTTGGCAGAGTAGTGACTAAAGGTGCTCTATCCTCAGCTGTGGCTATGTCCCTCTTTGTCACTTAATAGACTTTTGTGACCATTAGCTCTGAAGGTCAACCAAGCTCATAACATTAGGTCTAATGACCACGTGGATATTACCTTACCTTACCTTACCCTGTTAGGATTTGGGGGGGAGGTATAATCTTTACTGTCATTTCCTTTGAATAGTTAAAGCATACAGAACAAGTAAATGTCTTCGAATAGTTTTGCCATGTAAGATGTCCTGCTTGTCTATGTAAATTTTGTTTCCATTAGAACACATTCTGAACATTTAATCTTAGATAGCTGAGCTGTAAGAACAGAGCAAGGTTCCAGGGTTATTTTTTTCTTCTCTATGAAATAGCTCGAGACATGAAGTGTCACTTTCCCCACAGGATATCTGAGGACTGCCCACCCTTACACAACTTAGGTTTGTGTTAAAGCCTGTCAATGTTTGTTTACATTCACAATCACAGCAGTAATGTAGCACTATATGCTACTACAACTTTACTGCTGTGTTAACACTGGTTTCTCAAGATTGAAAGAATCATTCCAGACAATATGCGCAGTCTTACCAGTATGGAAGAGAGTGTTTACACATGGTCAATCAGTGATAGTAGCACAATAAAAATATGAAGCAAAAGCATCTTGGTTACAGGAGGGCAGCTCAGTCACTGCGTGTAGAACTTGCTCATGTCCCAGTGCCCATCTACTGGGCATGAGTCACTGTGCAGCTGGATTCCCTTAGTAGTGTGGTGTGTTCTTTACCACCTGACACAATGATTGTGTCAGGTCCAGAGGTTTAAGGATACCAATACTTTGTAATCAACATAAACTATATTTTAATACATGATTTAAATATTTAATGATGATTAAAATACCAATGTATAGATACAGACAGGACTAGTAAATGTCATAACAAGTCATATCAAAGCTTAAGGCTAAAGGGGAAGAGTCAGACACTAATACTGATGCAAGGTTCATCCCTACCCCATCTTCATTCTGAAAAGATCTTCCACAGTCACTAAACGCCTCCTTCTTCCTGTTTCCCTCAGAGTTCTCTCCCCTCTTTCACTCCTATTTCAGGTGCTACTCTTCCTGCAAGAGTTTAGTATATGTGGGCCATCTGCCCCATGCAGGGATTTGCCTGATAAGATGTTTCTCTTGATGGTACAAATTCACTTCCAGGTGTCAGCGTGAGTCTGTAGCTGTAACATCACCATTTATAGCCATTCCATTATTTCCATCTCTAAAAGTGGGCTTGCCCATTTATGTTTGTACTGTGCTTTTTACTTACCCAAACAGTTGTGTTTGCAATCTAAATTCATGAAATAGCTGTCAGTGTGTTCCCATTTAAGTCTTGTTAGCATTCATCCCTTGCCATGTCATGCCTTTGGGGATCCAATGCCATCCTTGGAAGAGGTGTTTGTTTGCTTGTTTGTTCCTCTCACAGTACCGATGCCTTATCAGTTTGCAGGGCTAGCTGTCACTTGCATTGACTCGTCACTGACAACCTCCCTGTTTCCTTGACAGTGGAGGCCTCACCAAAGCCACATCACTTCAAACCTCCAGTTCTAAGCAGTTCTTTTCCTTATAAACTTTGAACTTCCAGAGAAAAAGGTCTGTGTATTGATTTGCAACATCGATCAACACACACACACACACACACACACACACACACATACAATTCATGCTGAATGCATAAATAATCACACTAACCCTTTTTATCCAGTGACTTATCCCACATTGTGGATTATGATCCACGAGTCATTTCACTGGCTCTTAGGAGAAAAAGGGAGAAATTTATAGACCTTCTGAAATAAAAGGTCACCCTGGGAAATTTTCTTTATTTACAGCTTAGAAAGCTAAAGTATGTAAAAGTGTTCAACATGTTCTGTGGCCACAGAGATGGTTAAAACATCATCAAGTATATTAGAACTGTCACCTTACAATGAAGCAGAGACTTTTCAAACTTTAAGAGGCAGCTACCCCATTTATGCTTCTGGGGCCAGAGAATTTTTATATTAATTACATTCAAAGTTGTAGAGAAAATATCTTCTGTATTATATGGATGCATCTCCTGTCAATTAAAAGGCCCATGGTTTAGGCAGGAAATAGAAGATGGACATCCATGAAGAAAAAGAATTCTGAGTCAGAGACAGGCATGGGAAAATCTACCTGGGAAGGAAAATGTGAGGAGACAGACAGACACACAGGTAACCAGTCAAGTAGCAAAATAAAAATAAAATAAATGAGTTATGTTAAGTTATGATTTGTTGGGAGCCGGCTCCTAGCAGAAAGCAGACATCATTTCTGCAGCATCTCGGGCTATTGACTTACAGGTAGTACTTTTCCACTCTGACAAAAGACTTGTTTTCCTAGCATGATGTTTTTGCAAGAAGTCCACCACAGCAGAATACATTCTGATAACATACTGTTTTTCTAAAACACACCCTGGACTTGTGGTTAAATGTCTCCAGCTGCACTCCCCAGCATATGCTTATGCCTTTCAATAGATGAGACTTGATCAGACAGACTGTTTTGGCTCTGTTCTTTGTGTCTCTTGCCCCTCCATCCCAACTCTCTCCTTTGCAGACTCTGTTAACTGACTCATGGACCAGGTCAATGATTCTAGTCAGAGAAGAGCCTAGCTACATGGCCAATGCATTTGATGATATATATTTTAAGTTTGAATCTTATTTCTTGGAGCATGGGGCTTGGAGAAAGAAGCAGTACCTAAACATAACAAAGAATGCTCTACAAAACTATTGTATTGAAAAAATGGATTTTCTTTCCAGTGACTTTCTAAGGTGAGACCAGCCAGGAGGCACAGGCCTCAGGAGCAGCAGGGCAGCTGGGACAAGATCCTTTCTACCTCCATCTACAACTAGGAGGGAAGGCAGATCCTCATCCCTCTGTGCACCTTTCCCCACAAGCAGAGAGCTTGTTTACTGGGAGTGCTCCGACCCCAGGACTCAGGAAGGACAGCTGATCCACAACCCTCTACACACTGGTCTTACTAGAGGAGAGCTGATCTCTCAGAAGTGCTGACATAGGCTTACAGACCCACAGGAGGAACAAGTTCCAGCCAGAGACAGCAAGAACATCTAACACTAGAAATCAACAGATGGGGAAAGGCAAACACAAGATTCTTACCAACAGAAACCAAGACTATTTGGCATCATCAGAACCTAGTACTCCTACAACAGCAAGTCCTGGATACCCCAAAACACCAGAAAAGGAAGATTTGGATCTAAAATCATATCTCACAATGGTGATAGAGGAATTTAAGAAGGATACAAATAACTCCTTTAAAGAAATACAGGAGAACACAAGTAAACAGGTACAAGTCCTTAAAAAGGAAACACAAAAATCCCTTAAAGAATTATAGGAAAGCACAATAAAACAGGTGAAGGAATGGAACAAAACCATCCAAGACCTAAAAATGGAAGTAGAAACAATTAAGAAATCACAAAGACAGACAACTCTGGAGAGAGAAAACCTAGGAAAGAAGTCAGGAGTCATAGATGCAAGTATCACCAATAGAATACAAGAGATAGAAGAGAGAATCTCAGGTGCAGAAGATACCATAGAAACATTGATACAACAGTCAAAGTAAATGCAAAATGCTAAAAGATCCTAGCCCAAAACATCCAGGAAACCTAGGACACAATAGTTTGGAACAGAAAAGAAATTCCTCCTGCCACATAATAGTCAAAACACCAAATGCACGAAAAAAAGAAAGAATTTTAAAAGTGGTAAAGGAAAATGTCAAGTAACATGTAATCAGAATTACACCAGACTTCTCACCAGAGACTATGAAAGCTAGAAGATACTGGACAGATATCATACAGACTCTAAGAAAACACAAATGCCAACCCAGGCTACTATATCCAGAAAAACTTTTAATTACCATAGATGAAGTAACCAAAGTATTCCATGACAAAACCAAATTTACACAATATCTTTCCACAAATCCAGCCCTTCAAAGGATAAAAAATGGAAAACTCCAATACAAGGAGGGTACATCCTACAAAAAGCAAGAAAGTAATCTTCCAACAAAACTAAAAGAATATAGCCACATGAACAGAATCCTACTCTAACAACAAAAATAACAGGAAGCAACAATTACTTTTCCTTAATATCTATTAATAGCAATGGGCTCAATTCCCCCCAAAAGACATAGACTAACAGACTGCATATGTAAACAGGACCCAACATTTTGCTTCATACAGGAGACCTACCTCAGTGAAAAAGACAGACACTACCTCAGAATAAAAATCTGGAAAACAATTTTCCAAGTGAAAGATCCCAAGAAACAAGCTGGAGTAGCCATTCTAATATCAAATAAAATCGACTTTCAATCTAAAGTGATCAAAAAAGATAAGGAGGGACACTTCATACTCATCAAAGGTAAGATCTATCAAGATAAACACTGAATTCTGAACCTCTAAGCTCCAAATGCTAGGGCATCTACGTTCATAAAAGAAACTTTACTAAAGCTCAAAGCACACATTGCACCACACACTTCAACACCGCATTCTCTGCAATGGACAGATCATGGAAATAGAAACTAAACAAAGACACAGTGAGGCTAACAGAAGTTATGAAACAGATGGCTTTAACAGATATCGACAGAACTGTTTATCCTAAAACAAAAGGATATACCTTCTTCTCAGCACCTCATGGTACCTATCATATAGTTGGTCACAAATCAGGCCTCAACAGATAAGGAAGGTTGAAATAATTCCTTGCATCCTAACAGATCACCATGGACTAAGGCTGCTCCTCAATAACATCATAAACCACAGAAAGCCCATATACACTTTGAAGCTTAACAACACTCTATTCAATGATAACTTGGTCAAGGAAGAAAAATGAATGAAATTAAAGACTTTCTAGAGTTTAATGAAAATGAAGCCACAACATACCCAAACTTATGGGACA
>NW_022196905.1:81634475-81639100 GCF_008632895.1 Mastomys coucha
AAAAAAAAAAAAAAAAAAAGCCCAGGACCACATGGGTTTAGTGCAGAGTTTTATCAGACCTTCAAAGACCACCAAATACCAATACTCCTCAAACTATTCTACAAAATAGAAACAGAGGTACTCTACCCAATTTGTTCTATGAAGTGACAATTACTCTGATACCTAAACCACACAAAGACCAAAGAAAGGAAGAAAACTTCAGACCAATTTCCCTTATGAATATCGATGCAAAAATACTCAATAAAATTCTTGCAAACCAAATTCAAGAACACATCAAAATGATCATCCATCATGATCAAGTAGGCTTCATCCCAGGGATGCAGGGATTGTTCAATAGATGGAAATCCATCAATGTAATTCATTATATAAACAAACTCAAAGAAAAAACATATAATCATCTCATTAGATGCTGAGAAAGCATTGACAAAATCCAATATCCCTTCATGATAAAAGTCTTGGAAAGAACAGGAATTCAAGGCCCACACTTAAACATAGTAAAAGCAATATACAGCAAACCAGTAGCCAACATCAAACTAAATGGAGAGAAACTTGAAGCAATCCCAATAAAATCAGGGACTAGACAAGGCTGCCCACTCTCTCCCTACCTATTCAATACTGTACTTGATGTCTTAGCCAAAGCAATTAGACAACAAAAGGATATCAAAGGAATACAAATTGGAAAGGAAAAGTCAAATTATCAGTATTTGCTGATGATATGATAGTATACTTACTTGACCCCAAAAATTCCACCAGAGAGCTCCTACACCTGCTTCCTACTTCAGCAAAGTAGCTGGATATAAAACTAACTCAAGGAAATTAGTTGCCTTCCTCTATATAAAGGATAAAAAGCCTCAGAAAGAAATTAGGAAAAAGATACCTTTCACAATAATCACAAATAATATGAAATACCTTGGTTGTGACTCTAACTAAGCAAGTAAAAGTATGATAAAATCTTCAAGTCTCTGAAGAAATAAAGAAGATCTCAGAAGATGGAAAGATCTCCCATGGTCATAGACTGGCAGGATTAATATAGTAAAAATGGCCATCTTGCCGAAAGCAATCTACAGATTCATTGCAATCCCCATCAAAATTCCAAGTCAATTCTTCACAGACTTAGAGCAATTTGCAAATTCATCTGGAATAACAAAAAACCTAGGGTAGCAAAAACTATTCTCAACAATAAAAGAACCTCTGGTGAAATCACCATCCCTGACCTTAAGCTGTACTACAGAACAATTGTGATAAAAACTGCATTGTATTGGTACAGTGACAGGCAGGTAGATCATTGGAATAGATTTGAACACCTAGAAATAAACCCACACACCTATAGTCACTTGATCTTTGACAAAGCAGCTAAAACCATCCAGTGGAAAAAAGACAGCACTTTCAACAAATGGTGCTAGCTCAACTGGCAGTTAGCATGTAGAAGAATGCAAATCGATTCACTCCTATCCCCTTGTACAAAGCTCAAGTCCTAGTGGATCAAGGACCTACACATAAAAGCAGATACACTGAAACTAATAGAAAAGAAAGTCGGGAAGATCCTGGACCACATAGGCACAGGGGAATTTTTCCTGAACAGAACACCAATAGCTCATGCTCTAAGATCAAGAATTGACAAATGGAACCTCATAAAATTACAAAGCTTCTGTAAGGCAAAGGACACTGTCAGTAGGACAAAATGGCAACCAACAGATTGGGAAAAGATCTTTACCAATTCTATATCTGATAGAGGGCTAATATCCAATATATACAAAGAACTCAAGAAGTTAGACTCCAGAGAATCAAGTAACCCTATTTAAAAATGGGGTATAGAGCTAAAGAGTTCTCAACTGAGGAATATCTAGTGACTGAGAAACACCTAAAGAAATGTTCAACATCTTAGCATCAGGGAAATGTAAATTAAAATAACCCTGAGATTCTACTTCACACCAGTCGGAATGGCTAGGATAAAAAACTCAGATGACAACAGATGCTGGTGATGTTATTGAGAAAAAGGAACACTCCTTCATTGCTGGTGTGATTGCAAGCTGGTACAACTATTGTGGAAATCAGTTTGATGGTTCCTCAGGATACTGGACATAGTACTACCAGAGGACCCGAGGACTCAGCTATATCACTCCTGGTATACCCAGAAGATGTTCCAACATGTAATAAGAACACATGCTCTGTTATGTTCATAGCAGCCTTATTTATAATAGCCAGAAACTAGAAACCATCCAAATGTCCCTCAACAGAGGAATGGATAGAGAAAATGTGGTACATCTACACAATGGAGTACTACTCAGCTATTAAAAACAATGAATTTATGAAATTCTTAGGGAAATGGATGGATCTGGAGAATATCATCCTGAGTGAGGTAACCCAATCACAAAGGAACACACATGGTATGTACTCTCTGATAAGTGGATATTAGCCCAGAAGCTGGGAATACCCAATATACAATTTATAAACCACAAAAAACTCAAGGGGAAGGAAGACCAAAGTATGAATACTTCATTTCTTCTTAAAAGGGGGAACAAATATCCATGGAAGGAGTCACAGAGACAAAGTATGGAGCAGAGACTGAAGGAAGAACAATTCAGAGACTGTTCCACCTGGGGATCCTTTCCATACTCAATCATCAAATCCAGACACTATTGTGGATGCCAGCAAGTACTGGCTGACAGGAGCCTGATATAGCTGTCTCCTGGGAGGCTCTGCCAGTGCCCGACTAATGGAGAAGTAGAGGCTCAAAGTCATCCATTGAACTGAGTACAGGGTCCCCAATGAAGGAGCTAGAGAAAAGACCAAAGGATCTGAAGGGTTTGCAGCTCCATAGGATGAACAACAATATGAACTAACTAGTACCCTCAGAGTTCCCAGGGACTAAACCACCAAGAAAGAGTACGCATGGGGGGACTCATGGCTCCAGCAGCATGCGTATAGCAGAGGATGGCATAGTTGGTCATCAATGGGAGGAAAGGCCCTTGGTCCTGTGAAGGTTCTATGCCCCCCAGTTTAGGGGAATGCCAGGGCCAAGAATGGGGAGAGGGTGGGTTGGTGAGCAAAAGGAGGGGGGAGGGAACCGGGTTTTGTTTGTTTGGTTTGGTTTTTATTTTTTATTTTTATTTTTTCCTTTCTTTTTCTTTCTTTTTTTTCCCAGAGGGGAAACTAGGAGGAGATATCATTTGACATGTAAATAAAAATAAAATATCTACTATAAAAAAAGAAATAATGTTGTACAATACTAACCTATATTTCTTTTTACACTTTTAATAAACTTTGAGCTAGAGACATAACTCAGTGATTAAGAGCACTTGATGCTCTTACAGAGGATTTGGATTTAATTCCCAGCACCACATGGTAGTTTATGATCATTACCAAGTCCAGCTCTGTGAAATCCTACTCCCTCTCCTCCGTGGGCACCAGGCAAGCATATGGTGCACATACATACATGCAGGCAAAACACTCAGATACATGAAATGTAATAATTTTTTTAAAAAAGCAGAAATCAAACTCGTTAAATGTGTGTGTGTGTGTGTGTGTGTGTGTGTGTGTGTCCCCTTAGGCACAATAATCTATTTGATGAGATAGGGCTTGTAGCCTAGGATGGTTGTTCCAGTAGTCCCTGAGATATACCGGTCTCTGTTTCCTCAATTCTGGGATTATAGGCACAAGATACTCTTTCTTTTTCTTTTTACTTTTATGAATATGGATGTTTTGCCTACATGCATGTCTCTCTCTCTCTTTCTATATACATATATAGAGAGAAGTATATATATAAAAAAATATATAAATTAATTTATATAAACATACATATAAACTTAATATTATATATTATTTAAATATTATATATTATTAATATATAGTATATATTAATTATATATATGTGTGTGTGTATGTGTGTGTGTGTATATATATATATATATATATTTATGTATGTATATATAAATTAAAGCAGCAGGTGCTCTTAATCACTGAGCCATCTCTCCAGTCCTATGCCTAGGCTCTTTTACATTGATACCTGGGGCTGGAATTTGAATTAGTAACTGTGTCCTAAATGAGAGTTTTTTTTTTAACTGAGAGTTTTTAAATGCATGTTTGATGGTAGATATTGGGTATTACACCATGTATTAGTCAGATGCAGGGAAAATTAACAGGCTGTGGTTGTGGCTTAAGAGAGTCTGGATAAAGAATTAATGTCAGAGAAATATTGGTGTTGTGTTTATTAACTGTATTATAATAAGCGGAGCCATCTCAACACCTGTCACTGTAAATGAGAGTAGACAGCCAACGTAGTACATATTCACCGAAGCCAGTTCTTCTGTTTTATGTATGTAGGAGATAAACTAGGTGACATTCTAGAGTAAGATGAGATATGATTAATACCACTAGCTTTATGCTATTTTCCCACTATAGTGATCAGAACTAATTTTTACCTAAATATCTTTGTATTATAAGTGTGAAAGAACATGATTTCACTTTAACACTTATAAGTCATTCATTCCTGTAAGACTCCAGGAATTTAAATTGTTATAAAATCTACAATAGTAAAATAAAACACTTTAATAGATTGTTTGTTAGTAATTTTATATGTACATGTACACTCAAGAAAAACCTAATATATATATATATATATATAT
>NW_022196905.1:81639110-81708811 GCF_008632895.1 Mastomys coucha
ATATATATATATATATACATATTTACATGCAAACATGCATACATACATACACACATGCACACACACATATATATGTTTTACTTTTGTATATATTAGATAAATTCATGTTTAATTTGGATGTCAAAATAATTTTTTGCAAGGCCTATTAATTAGAGAAATATAAATGTTAAGTTTATATGCACATATAAAATAGATTATTATTTCAAGATCCACTACTTACAAATAATGTTTAGAGATGCTAGTGAAATTTCGTGATTGCTAAATAACTGCAGCCTTTGTTTATTTTTAGGCTAACTACAAAAAAAGGAAAAAAGAATATATTTCACTATTAAATATATTTGTAAAAGACTTTGGCATGATATCTGAAATCTCCATCTAAGTTTAGTTAGAAGTCTTGTTCTACAAATGGTTGAGCCACATACATAGTATCCAAAGACAAAGGGAAATTTAGTTACCATGGCAATTGCCCTATGATATCATTTTTATCTAACTTTGTGACAAGTTGGGGCTACTTAATGTAACATGCAGCTATATATTGAATGACAGATGGGAAAGAACATAAAATTAAATATATTTAGTTACCACAATACCCACTTATCTTCTCCCACCTTTGTGTGAGTACTGTAAGTACAATAATGGTTCAGTACTGAATTATTTACATAAACATTTCCGTCACTGTCTCTTCCCTGGTATGATGATAGCTCTATCGCCCTATGGCTGCTGACTTTAAGTCTGTGCTGGGGAGAACAACTTGTGAACAGAAGAAAACATTTTTTTCTGTTCAGCTCTGGCAGATGTCACATTCCTTGCCCAGTAAAATTATGTTTGATACAGGGAATCTCTCATCAAGAGAGATTTGTATTAAACATGTTTGTATTAAAACATGTTAACATTTATAGGAAAACTACAACTGCATCTTCCCCTTTCCCTCAACAATCAAACAAACAATCCAAAACCTAACATATGTTTTACTTACTTTTAGATGTTTTAGAGGTGAGGATCCAGGTACCAGTTCTTGTTTGTGACTCCTATTTGACATTCCCTCATTGGGTGAAATATTTCTGCCACCAGGTGCAGTGTTAAGAGTGGAGCTCACTCCCGACAATGTCTCCTTTGTCTCTCTGTTTTATGATGCTCACGTGCACTGCCCATGTGACTGAATTTGGATTCATCTAGAAGCACATATGTGGGTGTGTCTTTGTAGTCATTCTCAGAGATGCTTAAATGAAGACGTATTTTCAACTAGAAAATGTAAATTTTGATTCTAGAAAAGAGGACCAAACTGCAATGTTAATACTTATACTGACTATGTGCTAATTATTATTTATTCATTTATTTGAAGTTCTGGGACTTGAACCCAGGACCTTATGCATGCTAACTAAACACTCTATCATTGAAGTATACTCAGTCTATGCTATCTTTTAACGGGTACACTGTTTTATAAGTCCAACTCATTTTCTTTGTGAAATTACATAGTTGCTCCCTAGCTGCCCAGGAATAAGCTATGCATCTCTGGTTTGACTAGAGTAGTTTTCTTGTTTTTTTTTTTTTTTTTTTTTTTTTTTTTTTTTTTTTTGTGTGTGTGTGTGTGTGTGTATTTTTTTTGTTTGTTTGTTTTTTGTTGTTGTTGTGTTTTGGTTTTGCAATGGGAGCTGGTTGATCAGAGTCACAGCTGGCAAGTGCTGGGTATAACACTATGTGGCTAGTTCTCAGCAGTAGGTGAGTATGTGTCCATAGCAACTGCCCTCCATCCAAGACTCAGGGATCCTCTCACACAAGTAGGAAGAAAGAATGTAAGGTGAGCAGCTAGAGAGGAGAGCTGCTGAAAGGCTCCCCTCTGGACATGACACGGCTGGTACACCCATCAACTCAGAGCAGCTGTGCTTGCCTGCACAAGAACAAGCCAGTCAAAAGCCATGTGGAGGTTCAGGGAGGTGGCTCAGCATGTGAAGAAGCTTTCCATGAAGCCTGATGACCTGAGATTGATCCCTAGAACTCACATGATGGAAGGAGATAACTATCTCTCACAAGCTGTTCTACATCCTTCATATGTGCATCAAAGCATGTACATGCACAACACACACACACACACACACATGAACATGTATACATGCTTGCACAGACACACAATAAACACACAAATAAATAGGTGTATTAAATAAAAACAAGGTAGAACACAGTAGAAGATACCCAATATCATTTCTCATTTCTACATATACATGCATAAACAAGCACACACACATACACATATTGACACAAAATATCACTCAGTCACCCACACACATGCAAAAAAAATACTATACACATACTAAATTTCAAACACAGGAAATCATGTACTTTATATCTTCCATGTTTTATGTTATTTCAGTAGAAAATAAAAGATAACCAGAAAATTAGAGAATAATTTTGACTTTAAACTACTGCATCTTAATATATTTTTCTTAAACTAGTTCCCATAGAAATGCCTCTCCTTTCAAAGCAATATTTTAGAGATGAAAATAGAATAAGTGATCAGAACAAAGTGTCGTCTTACAGTAGTAACAAAGCTAAAAGGACACTTGTATTTTATTGATAATAAGTCATATAATTCATAATAAATCACCATGTAGTTACAGATGCCAATGCCCTACTTTATGTAAAATATGAAAAACAGAAAAAGGACTTATTCAGTGTAGTCACAAAGGGAATATGGGCAAAGAAACCCAGTGACCTTCCTCCTCATGCCCATCTTCTGGGTTCTAATGCAAGAGTAGGTTTAATCAGAAAGCAAAAGTTATCCCAGAGTAAATAGTCCAGAGAGGTGTGGTCCCCTGTCCACCACTGACACACCTTCAAGTCTCTCCTTGGAGGTCATAGGGAGACTTAAATCTATACATGGGTTAGATAGAAAATATAGGCACATGGAGAACTCTCTCTACTAATGCTAGAAAATCTGCACAGCACTCACAGCTAGGTCTTAGTGTTCTGTCATTTATGACATGTTTCTCAAGTCCCAGTCACCAATGAAGGCCACTTTGGGGTTATGAAAGATGAACACACAATAAGATTTTCACATACTAATGTCAAGATACAAGTAACAACAATATTATCAAAACTACAAAAGTAAGCTCATATCCCTATACCCCACAACACACTATTTCTTTATCATGGAGACTTCAGCTTCATTAAATCTTTTCTTACGAAACTCACCAAGATTCAGCCACAGCCTTGTTCCTTGTTAGACAGTCTGTGCATGCATGATTTTCTTTCTGGAGGGATTACTGTCCTTATGACAGATTACTTCAAATTTCAGGCAGAGATTTGAAGTCTCTAAACCACTTCCACCTTATCTAATTACAGAGAATGAAAGGAAATGGTGTAGCTCCATGGAAAGTCTCCCTGGCCTCTCTTATCACTGTTTTTTCC
This sequence comes from Mastomys coucha, assembly GCF_008632895.1. Classification (NCBI taxonomy): domain Eukaryota; kingdom Metazoa; phylum Chordata; class Mammalia; order Rodentia; family Muridae; genus Mastomys; species Mastomys coucha. Next base: position 81,642,516 of record NW_022196905.1, read on the forward strand.
TTGATATATAATTAGCTTGTCTCTAAAGGTAGTGACTGATGATCATGAAATCAAAATTCAACTTGGCCCCGTCTCACTTTAAACATGAGTCAGTTTCATACATTTGCCAACATGCTTCATACAAAATGACAAGTCTGAAGCATTATCCCAGTATAAAGTATAAAACAGACGCGTGTGCCTTGCTGTTACTACATGTTCTTGTCAGAAGTTGTACAAACTGTTCTAGAGAAGATGGAAGAATGTGGCTTCAGTGACTAGTGTTGTGCAAATGGCATTTCACCAGATCCATGTGTAAAAGAAGCATTAGCACTCAGAAATTGGCAACAAAACAAAACAATAACAACAACAACAACGAATGGGCATTTCCAACCAAAGATTACCCAGAGTCCTTTGGAAGAGTGGGTTTTGGAAGATAATTACTGCATAGTTCATTCCTCTTTCCCTCCAATCTAAGAAGGAAATGGAGGAGGGGGTGGAGGCCTGATGAAGACAATTCTACAAATAGTGACCAATAGTCAAAAGGTTGAGATCTCTTACAGGTAGCTACTGTAACAGAAAACCATAGATGCTAGAACATAACTTATTTCAGCTCTTCCATCCAATATTGAAGTATGGTGTCTAGTGTACAACTTGATAACTAAGTAGAATAACCAAACTACAGAGAGGAATGAGGGAAAGTTATAGATATGCAGTACTTCCCACACGAAAGAAGACGAAGTATGAAATAGCTAAAGTACCCTGCCTCTTTCTGCATGTTCAGGCTTGCTGGATGAACAAAAGGATGGTGAGAACATTCATCCATATTTTATCTTGAACTCAAAGATGATGCTTCAACCTTACTCAACACACCTGTACATAGATGACTGATGCCTTGATGAAGTATTATGCGCCTCTGCTGATGTTTTCTTGCCCACAAATCTGTTGTCTGCTATACCCACTACCCTAAAACTTTTCAAAGTTTTGGCCCTTCTCATACTAGCTAATGACTTGTTATCCCTGCAGAGCCACAGGTGCAAATCCTTGTCTCTGCATTGATTTTTGTAGCCTCTTTCTTTTGACACCTCCTTGCATTTGTTTGGATGATGGTCTTGTACACTGTTCTGAGCAAGCACCACTTGCCAAGACTCTGCATTACCTATTGTTGGAGTTAACACCACTTCTCCATACTTTCTCCTGGGTTTTAACTCTTAGGCTTTTCAGCTCACATCATTCTCTTCTGACCATTTAAGGTTTTTCCTTCTGCCTCTAGAAATACAGATTAGAACCCATCTTACAAATGCAATCACAATTCAGTCTTCCAAAGTGAAAGCATACAAAGGAAACATGGACTCTGTACAGATGGAAAGGATTAAGCTGGCTATGTCCATGTCTGATTTTCCTTAAAGCATTCAACCATTCGTTTTGCTCAATGGCCTCTTTTTGATAAATTAAGCTGAAAGTACGTACAGGAGTGCTGAGACCTCTAAAGTGACCCCAGAGTCTTTACAGAGATACAAAACAAAATATCTTCTACTTAGAACATTTAGTGTCTTTAGTTTATGTGATTGGATGCTCTTTAGAGTTGGAGGTACTGGCGGGGGGGATCCATTACCCTGTACACTAAAAAGATCAAGTTTTCTGTTGGGAAGAGATCTGGGCCACTTATTAATCTTTCTGACAGCTAATGTTGAAGAGGCAGTGAGCAGGGTTTACAGCATCCTTTTTGCTTTGTCCTTCACAGCTCTGATGCAAATCAGAAAGTTCTGCAGCTTGTGGACCCTGCCCCTACTCCCAGCCAAGGGTGTTAGAGCTTTGCTCTTGTGGACACTGTAGTAAAGTGCATCTATTTTCTTTAATTGACAGATGCACACTCAGGTTCTTTAAGCTGTGACATATTTCAGAGTAAAGAACAAAACCCCTCCTTTATGATGATATTTGGAATTCATTCTGAAAGTAGAGCTTGCTTGATCTGCACTTGACCTTATTGTTTTAATTACAGCTTGCCCAGGAAGAAAAATCAGCTTCAAATCTGGGTTGTAGTTTATAGGTATTTAGCAAAATTCTCTCTCTCTCTGTCTCTCTCTGTCTCTGTCTCTCTCTGTCTCTCTCTGTCTCTGTCTCTGTCTCTGTCTCTCTCTCTCTCTCTCTCTCTCTCTCTCTCTCTCTGCCTCTCTGCCTCTCTGCCTCTCTCTCTCTCTGTGTATGTGCATATACATATATATATGTGTGTGTATATATGTGTATTATGTACATTTATATGTATGATGTATGTTTTATGTAGCAGCATCATTAGATTTCGTGAGTAAAAGACATTGTCATTTTAAATTTGCAATCATGTTGCGTTAATTGCGTTCATTGTGGTTACCTAAAATTTACTTTCCATTTTCTTCAGCATGAAGACTTTCTTCTTTTAGGGAACTTTCAAGTAAAGGCTTCTAACAAAGAACATGATCAAACAATATGGAAGCAAGTACCTTTCAGTGCTGTGAGCTGATATAGCTAGGTTAGGTCACTGCCTTGTTTTGAGCTGCTGTAACAAAAATACCAGGCCAGGCAGTGGTGGTGCATGTCTTTAATCCCAGCACTTGGGAGGCAGAGGTAGGCGGATTTCTGAGTTCGAGGCCTGCCTGGTCTACAGAGTGAGTTTCAGGATAGCCAGGGCTGCACAGAGAAACCTTGTCTCAAAAAACCAAAAAAAAAAAAAAAAAAAAAAAAAAAACTGAGGGGAACATACAGCAAACGCTTGTTTCTCACATATCTATAACTCAGGGTTGAAAAATGAAGGCATGGGAGGGTGGGTGATACCCAGGGGTCCTTAACCTGCTCAGAGGAGAAGGGGAGGGGGAGATGGAGGAAGGATTGTGGGATGGGGTGACCACGAGGGGTATAGTGAGTAGGGTATAAAGTGAATAAGTAAAAAAATAAAATCAAGTTTAAAATAGAAAAATGAAGGCACTAGGAAATTCTGAGTCAAGTTGACTTTTAGTTAACTGGCAATTATATATATATATTCTTGTCATTGTTTTAATTTTTATTTATTTTTTCATATAGGATTACAGTGTATCTAAGTGATATCCACATCTCCCCAACTTCTCTCTCTCTCTCTCTCCCTTTCCCTCTCCTCTCTCTTTTCCTCTCTTCTCTCTCTTTCTCTCTCCACTCTCTCCCTCTCTCTCCTCTCTTTCTCTTATCACTCTCACTCTCTCTCCTGACTGCTATAATCATTATTGATCTGTAATAGTAACCAGCGATGATGGACTGAGTCCTCTGAAAATGTGTGGAAAATCAGTCCCCCTTATGCTGTTTCTGCAGAGTATTAAATCAAGCAAATGAGACCCAGAGCTAATATTGGCCTTTTTATTTCTCACATGGCAGAGACAGCAAGAGAAGTCTTGAGTGTTTTCTATTTTTTATAAAGGTGTAGTTTCGGGCAGGGGTGGTTGAAACAGTTTCTACCAGACTTTGTTTGCTCTTTGTTTTTAGAGACTTTTGCTGTTATAAACCTGAGTGATATATAGGAGACCCAAAGAACCAATCCATCCTTAGCAGCAGGGAATTCCCTGCAGATGGTCTGGAAGATGACCTACTATTATTACCAGCTCTAAGGCAAGGTTGTCATTGGTGCAAATCATAGGCTGTGATTGGTCCAGATACTTGAATTATACCAGCAAGCTATTCAGGTTCATTGGTAGGTTGCTGGTAGACACTCTCCTGCATCACCTTGTGTGATATTCCAACATCAGCACAATCAAAGGCTCTCTTCAATGTTTTCTACCACTTTTCATAGTTATGGCTGATCTCATAATTCAAAGAAAGAAACCACAGGAAGTTGTGGCTGTGGTAACAGCAGATGATGTGTAGAGGGAGCAGGCCTTGAGCAGACAGCAGGCAGGGATGTAAAAGCAGCAAGGCAGCCTGCTGCTAAAAGCAGAAGAAGCAGAAGAAGAGCGTCTGGAGATGCTCTCCATAAGAGACGATGGAGAGCTGAAGCCAAAGAAGGATAAAAGTCTATAACGGAACCAGAGAAAAGGAACTGCAGGTCCTGGTCACCCAAAGTTCTAAAATGTTGTCAAGTTTGCAGTCTAGCTTTAAAGTCAGTTGCTAACTGTGCTTAGGATCCTGATAGGCAAAGCCGTTGCAGAGATAACACTTGTAGGAATAAAGATTATGAAAGGAGAAGTCTGCAGAAGGTTGGCACCCTAGAGGGAGTTCCTTGCTGTTGCTTCTATCTGCCTATCTGCCCATCTGCCTGGATGCCACTCCAAGCTGCTGAACAAAAGCACTTAATGGGCTTCTCTTCTTCCCCAGTGCAAGGCTCTGATTTCTGCCCACGAATTACAAAAGAACATCCAGGCAGCTTGTGGGTGGTATTCTGAGTCTCTCCAGTGTTCTATGTCATGGTTAGCAAACAAGTACTTTCAGGGAGCATAACATAGTAAAGCATTAGTTATGAGTGCATCCATTAGCAAAATGGGTCAAAAGGGATTTTGGAATCTTCTGCCCTTCTTGCAGTCATATATTTAATTTTGTGTGAGTGAATCTTGTCTTAAGCCACTTAACCACCCCCACCCCCATGCAATTAATAATACTTTATTCTGCTAAGTAACACACTCATAGTTCAACAGTAACCATATATTTTTAAAAGCAATATTGTTTGTCATGGTAGAGTAGAGATGACATCAAAGTATTCTAAAAATATTCTTTCCTTGAGTGGAAACTTAACCTCAACCGGGTTACTTACAGAATGTCACTCCAAATTTAAATATGATAGCAAGTACATTAATAAGACAAAAGGTCTAGGGGAAGCAAGTTCATAACCAGAACTAACTTCTATGTGTGCAGGGGGACAATGGTCATTGAAATACATTATCCATTCACTGTATACCCTAACAGGCATGTTTGCTAGCTCTAGAAACATCTTACTCTTTTTTTTTTTTTTCAAAAAGACAGGCCTTAGAAGCTGTGACATTGCTGCACTCCCTGCATCTGCAATGCTATCCTCTGGATATATCACTCTGAAGAGTTCATAGAGCAGGCTCTTGTGGGTACCCATCTTAGTCCAAACTGTTTAAGCTAACTTTGTTTCTTCATTACATTAATTTCTTTCTTCTGAAAAAACAATGGATTTTTAAAAATTGTGTATGAGTTTCTTTTCTATTTTTTAAAAATAGAATTGTTTCATATACTATATTCTGATTATGGGTTCCTCTTACCGCAATTCCTCCTAAATCCTCCTATCTCCCAAATCCACACCCTTACCATAGCACCTTAGAGAATAACAGGCATCTAATTAATAATAATCAAATCAAATAAAACAAAAGACAAACAAACTGGGGAATGGGACAAAGCAAACAAATAAAAAGGAGAAAAAGAACCAAGAAAAAAGCACAAGAAACCCATGTAGATGCAAAGGTACACACATCACTCATACACACAGGAATCCCATAAAAATATAAATCTGCAAGCCAAAGGACCTGTAAGGTAAAGGGGAAAAAATAAAACCTGACAAAAGTTTATGAGACAAAGTACCTCCAAAGATGCCATTGCGTTTGTTTCTCATTGGCCATTTACTGCGGGGCACAAGGCCTCTCCTTAAGAGTAGATTGTATACCCAATGAGAGGGACTCCAATTGGAGAGAACTAATTTTTAATTTGCAAGTAGCTATCAGCTGGATATTGCTTCTGGGTTAGAGATGTGTTCATCTCTCCTCTCCGTGTGCATTCCGTCTCTGAGTTCATATGTACGATGGCCTTGCTCTGTCTGCAAGGCCTATTTCCTTGGTGTCCTCCATCCCCTCTGGCTCCTATGTTCTTTCCTGATTATTCTTCCACATAGTTCCCTGAGCCCCTTTCCTTGGTGTCCTCCATCCCCCCTGCTCCTATGTTCTTTCCTGATTGTTCTTCCAGAGTTCCCTGAGCCCCTTTCCTTGATGTCCTCCATCCCTTCTGGCTCCTACATTCTTTCCTGATTGTTCTTCCACAGAGTTCCCTGATTTCCAAGGGAAGGGATTTGCTGGAAACATCCCATTTGAGGGAAAAGTCTTCCAATGTCTCTTTCTCTTTGTGTACATTGTCCTGCAGACTCACATTGGGAATCTCCATGTGTGTTTCCATTGAGAGGGTGCTTCTTTGAAGATGGCTGAGTAAGATCCTGGTCCACAGGTATAGAAGTCATTTTATGGCTACATTCTTTCATCAGAACAGTAGTATTTGGTTTTCTCTAGGTCCCTGGCCTCTCTGGTCTCAGGTACCATGCTATCTGAACAGTATCACAGATCTCTATCTTACCCATGGAGTGCGCCTTAAATCCCATCAGGTTGGCTACTCCCACAAGCTCTGTGCCCCAATGTAGATTGAGGAGTCTGTTGCTAGGTTGGTGTTTACATTAATTTCTGTATAATTTTTGAGATGTAGTTATTACTGAGAATAAAGATTTTAGAGTATATAGCTATAGATTGTTTTCCTGCTCTTTATTGTGAAGGTGGGATAATTTTAGCTTTTCTATTTTACTAGATCTACAACTGTAGACCTAAGATTCAAACCACGGTGGTCTCTCTGCCTTTACACATAATTGTCTGTTCATCTGTAACAAATGTTACTCTTGTTCAAAGTGGGAGAGGGGAAGGAAGCTAAGCCATTTTCAAAATTCCTGGTACTAATTTAGCATTTAGCAAATATTAATGCCATTATTTATTTTCTTCCCTTGTATTCCTATAAATAAGTGGTTCTGTTGGTGTGAACTTCTTAACGACATCCAACATCAATGTTACTTGATGCACTAAGTGCTCAGATAACAAAACCATGCTCAGAGTGGTACCTCTGGGGAATCTTCCCTGGAAGAACCCTGCTAATACTTCCAGAGTGCTTCAATTATGCCTGAGACGGGTAGAGTTACTCACTGCCAACTTCTTAGCACTAAAGGGGAACTCACTATGCTCACTATACCCTGTAAAGCCCAGTAAATGTTCAGTAATTCTTGTTGAGTGAACGATACTGATAGTTTGAGGAGACAACCATTGGCTTAGCTGCTGTTTACCCACTGATTTCTGATAACTCCTCAAACTACTTTTAAGATTAGCAAAGAATCAGACATCTTTGTCTATGTCCTTATGCATCTACCATGTACATATGGAGATTATGTCACTGCCTGGCACTTTGCTAGATTTCAGGGATTAAAAACAAGAGCTTTAAAGTTAGAATTTAATGTGCCCACTACTGTTTGCCCCTCAAATATGGCCGGCCATAACTATTTTTCAATAAAAAAAAAATCTAGTTAAAAACTCAAAAATCTTTGAAAATGTTGTAAGCCTGCAAACACACACACATCTGCTCAGCCTGTGCCAGGAATTACTGGAATCCTAACCTAACAGATGTAACAAAGAAAGAAATTCACCATGGATTGTGTAACAGATGGGTCCACACTTAGCTAATTTTTGAAACTGCAGAGAATGGCAAGAATGGAAAAGATACACAAGCTTACATGTGCACACACAGAGGTTGGACTGAAAAAGCTGGGCTGAGAACTCAAAGTCCAGAAGCAAATGTTCTAGACGTCTCTCTGTGCTTGGTATGAGTTGCCTGGCACATGTGAATGAGATGTACTTGCCTGCAACCACTTCGATATTCAGTTGACTCTACTTTCTGACACTCCCCAATTGGCTCTTTTCTTAGAATTTTATATACTAGTTTAGATAAGATTCCCAATTCTCTCCCTACCTTTCCATCCACCTTTATCAGGCCTGTGACTCCTGACCCATATAGTTTAGCTTCCTTTCCGCCACCCATCATCCCTGCTCACTGAATCCTTTGGGCATGATAAGTTGTCCTGATCAGCCTGCTATCCTTGCTAGACCTACATTGCCCCCACCCTTAATGCTCCACCCACCTTCGTCAGACCTGCAGAGCCTGAACCATACAGGTTAGCTTCCCTCACCCCCTCATCTCCCCTGCTTGCTGAATCTTTTGGGGCACCCCAAGTTGCCCTGAACAGTTCACTATCCTCAGAGGACTTCCATTCTCTCACCACCTCTCTGACCATCTTCATCGGACCTGCAGATCCTGAACAATACAGACCTGCTGATCTGGAACCACACAGCCCAAGGAAGCCCATCAGAGGCCTGCCATACCAGGACCATCGAACTTACCCCACCCCCTCCCAATACCTACAACAACAGGAACATCCAGGAACCAAAGCCATCCAGATAGCTCAAAAATAAAACCAAAACAAAACAAAACAAACAAAACCAAAAAAAAAAAAAAAAAAAAAAAAAAAAAAAAAAAAAAAAAAAAAAAAACCAAAACACAATATCCAGGGCAATGTGACACCCTCAGAGCACAGTTACCTTATACAGCAAGCCCTGGATATCCTAACACAACCAAAGCACAAGAAACTAATGTTAAATCCAATCTTATAAAGATGATTAAGGCCTTTAAAAAGGAAATGAATAATTCCTTTAAAGAAATACAGGAAAAAATCAAATCCCAGATTGGAGTGTGCTGATAACAAATCACTTCAGAAACTTAACATGACCTTAGGTTTAGTTCCCCACATATCCACAAAGCCTTAACTAACTAAGTTACCCCTTCTTCCTCCTACCTATGTGGCTAAGTTCTTTTGTTCTATGTAGAGCTAGGTAGGCATAATGGACCATCACAAAGGATTAGGGTGCAAGCAGATCTGAGGGAACGAAGCTGTGTGGCTTTAGGCAATGACCAGCTTCTAAAAGACCTTGTTACTCAAAATATGATCCATAAAACAGTGGTTTGTGTTACTTTTGAGTTTATAAAAGACAAAGGCTGTCCACATACCACAGAAACCTGAGAAATCTTGCACTAAAATTGCCTTAAAATTTTGAGAATCATTACTACAAGCCATAGTTTTTCATCTGTAAAAAATAATGTAATAGGAGGTTTTAAAAGACTCCATTTTAGGGCTTTTATTAAGATTGAATGGGGGAAATGATTATAAGGAGCTTAACATAGCTCAGAAAAGAAACTGCCAAATTAATAATTAGTAATAATTTTCAAAAGCACCATTTACATTTTTCCCAATGTAATAAATATTACTTCTATTTTAAGAAAAGTATGTGCTAGGAAGCTTGACAAATTCTTGTGATTCCCCATTCTAGTAAAGTGAAGTCACTAGGGCATCCGCTCAATAGCACAGTGACATGCTTATACAGTAACTGATGGACAATAGCACAGTGACATGCTTATACAGTAACTGATGGACAACAGCACAGTGACATGCTTATACAGTAACTGATGGACAACAGCACAGTGACATGCTTATACAGTAACTGATGGACAATAGCACAGTGACATGCGTATACAGTACCTGATGGACAACAGCACAGTGACATGCTTATACAGTAACTGATGGACAAGACAATAACTGCCCTCTGGTCTAGGACTGGTAGAAAATCCTTCATAATTGTAGAGGCTGGAGCGACAAAGCCTGGCCAGCGAGTGTTCATAACACCGCAGTCTAGTTTTGTTTAAATAAATCTAAGCCTTGTGTTCAATGTGTTTTTCTCACTTTCCTGCTTCCAGCTATGAAACTATCTTGCATTTTGAGATAAAGGAAGAAATATCTGTCTTCCAGGCAATGAGGATTAGTTCTGCTACTTTAAGCTAAGACCAACCTCTGGTGGCCTGTTAGAGGAGAACATCATCCCTCTGGCAAAGTCCTCTGGCTGTGTGACTCTTAGAAGGCTTATCCTCACCTAGGTACTCAGAACCTCTGCCTTTGCCCAGTGAGAATATGGATTTGTTTCATTCAGCTACGTTCCATGCACAGCTTTTAGGGAATGAGGCACAAGACTCACCTGTGTAGTCATTTATGTCTACCAGACCAGCTTAGTTCCCCTAGGGTAGTAGTTGTTGTAAGCTTATCATTCAATGCACTGAGAGTTCATGACAAGGAACTGCCAAAGCTCCTCTCGATGCTGATGTGAACACAGTTGTACATGTGTTATGCTACATAGTTTCCTAGTGGTAATAAGTCTTCAAATCCTAAATAAATCTTCTGTCTTACACAGTTGCTGCTTTTGCCAAGCTGAGCAAAGAACTGTTTCCACAGTTCCACAGTAGGACCTCACTGTTCCCTAGCTCCATATTTTCCCACAGCATATCTTTTGGCTAAATTACATCACCTACTGTCTGATATGCCCAAATGTTCCTTATTATCTGAGTAACAAAAACAACAACTGAAATACCTTTTCCTTGTTCGTTTTGGAAGTAATATTTCTGTTCTTATCTCAACTTTTGGATGTGGACTCTGTAGAGTCCTAATAGACAGGGTTAAATGAAGGTAAATGAAGGTAATGATTGTAAAGTTTGGTCTTACAAACCAAACTCCATGCTTTCTTTCAAAGCATTTGAAGTGCTGAGCATAGCTGTACATCCCCCAGATCCTAACACTCAGGATTCAGAGGCAGGAGGATCTTGAATTCAAGGCCAGCTTAGACTTGAGAGTTTGACCCCAAGACCCTGCCTCAACATAACTGAAGGATTTAAAGGGGGAAAATTCTACTGAAGAATAGAGGATGAGTCTTGTAGTCCATGGCTACCACTCTGTCCCATCAAATCCTGTCTCAGCGGCAATGAACATCACTAGCATTCACACACAGAGAGACTGCAAATTGGTGGATGGAAAAATGGAAGAGGATGATTTGCCAAACAGGGAGTGAGCTTCCGGTGCTGTCAAGTAGTAAAACATGAACTGAATTCTTTGTTACACTTGAAAAACTGAAGCTCATGAAAGTAAAAAATAAAAACAGGTAAGAATGAGTGGACGTTAGAATAATAATAATTATTATTTATAAACTAGAAGAAATGTATTCATTTCTAACCAACAAGAAATTTATTCATTTATAACCACAACAAAATGTACAGGCTTTTCCAAATCTCCATCTAAATATTATCCTAAGAATTTGTTACTTTGCATATAATCACAACTTATCCCAATTAACATATATGCTTCACCTAATGTTATTCTATGTTCTTTCTCGTTGTTGCTATTGCCATTATAGTTAATACTTTTCATGGCCATATAAATTTCATTGTGTTCAGATACCAGATGTCTCCTACTTTTTCACTGTTTAGTTAAAACTAATAAATAATTCCTTCTTTTAGTATTTGTGATGTAGCAGTGTCCAGTGAGTATATTTCTAAGAGTGAGCTTATTGAAAACCTAACAAAATTGAAATTTGTTCTATACTGGGTATTTTTTAAAAGTGTTATTTTTAAAGGGATAATGCTATTTTCTTTATCAACTGAAAATGGATATTTTTTGGTAATATAAATAGGAAAATGATACTTAAATCATATATTAATCTGTATTTTATTGGTTTGGCAATACTCATTCCTCTGCTTTCACTATGATATTATTTTGCTATATTATTTATCTATGTAGTTGGCCTACATGTTTTTCTTAACATATTCATTATTTGACTTCTCTAAAATCTTTTAAAAATTAATCTTATTTTTCCCTTAAAAACAATCCTCAAACTTGAGTTAAGAACAACAACATGGATGAGAAATGACCGCAACTATGGTTATGGTTCTCTCTCCTCTTCCTTCCATTGCCCTTTCCTCCATCTGTCAAAGTATCCCTGTGTGGTTTACAATCTTCTTCTCTTCTCCTTATCTTATGTAACTTAGGTAATGTTCCCCAAATTTAAGTACCATCGCTGTAATATAAGAAACCTTAAAATGTAATATAGACAAATGCTTCAGGAAATTTATAACATTCCTATTTTAATATCTATTAATAACCCATTTTGCATTTGTACCAAACTTCACTGACTTTCCACTTATATGAGGAATATAGATAGATGTGTGTCATTTAAACAGATTTAGAAAACAGCATTGCTAGGTAATTTCAACATTGCGGGAATACCTTAGAGTGCACAGAAATCAATTTAAAGAGTATAGGTCAGTCTGTGACATGTACTTTGACCCAATCAAGAGAGCACGTAAGCCTGAGATAAATGAGGCTACTGTCATTGTAGCATTGGGGAGTTTTACACTAGACCTTTTAATAAGTAGAAGGAATAAACTCTAATTAACAAGCAATATGATATGATAGTTAAGACATAAACCAGGAACATAAGTGTTCATTTTGCCAATATCCTGTGCTATATGTAATTGTGTGACTGGCAGCACAGTGGATTTATTTATACCAGTTCTACCATAGGCAGGCGATTAATGTGCTGTGGTGACACAATGGAAGAGAAATCAAGCAATGCAAAATTTTCAGCTCCATTATACTCTGATGGCTTACCGGTCCTTATTGATTAAAATGTCTTTGTTAAATAGACATGGGCAACATTTTTAAACACTGGGCTTCCCGTCCCCCTAAAAGTGTAAGGTCCAGGCAGAACCAGAGAAGTTGTCAACAACTGAGGCCTCCCTTGTCCTGCTTCTTTACCATTGTTAGTGCCCATTATAGAGCCTACATTATGCTCTCGTTTGGTGGCTTAGGTCTTACCATAATTAACCTAGCACTGAGCAGGGCAGATAGTAATGTCATGAAAGAGCTGATAAATGAGCTTTGTGAAGTCTGCAATCTGGTGTTTACATGTACTGAGTCTGGGGTGACGTTGAGTTAGACATTGGCTATGTCAAGAAAGAGTCCCTTGTGCAGAGTAGGTGTTCTTTACAGAGAGGTATGATGGTGAGATCTGCGTGTGCTTTCATTTGCTACTGGAAGCTCGTGATATGATGAGGATGTGCAGAAAGTTAGTACAGAATTAGGAGAGAGAGAAGCAAGCCTGGCTACTGGCTGCCAAGGAGCTTTTATATGACACAGTTGTGAAGGAAACAACGAAAACTCCAAAGGAGAGAAATGGAGTTGCCAGAGATTCAGAGTAAACAGTCAGGCAGAACAGGGGAATATTGTAAAACTCATGCCAAGAGTAAAAACTCTGGAAAATCAAGCTGGCTAAGAAAGCTGAAGTGAAAAATGCCCATCACATTGATCAACAATGAGCCAAGTGACCATCCCCACAGGATCGTGCCTTAGAAGTTCAAGAACTTGGCCAGAGCAGGCTGATGAGGGAGTGAGAGGTAAGGACCCTATGAACCACAGAACAGATTGCGCTGCTCCTGGGGAGGGGTGATGTGGGGATCACATTTAGGGCTTGAAGGAATTGGTATAGATTTTTAAGTGGGAGGGAATGAGCCCCTCCAAAAGCTAGGATGAATCATTCATTTGACAGCAGTAGGAGCGGAGGGGGAAGGGCAGAGGCTAGAAGCAAAGCTGGAATCCCTGGGGATGGCAAAGTGGTTAAAGTGGCCAGTGGGTGCATAGGAAGGACACAGCCAGTGATGCTGATGTCGCAGGCCTGTCTGCTTCATGGACGTGCTCTATGGTTCCCAGCGGGGCCTTCTGGGTTACATCTTACACTGCATTGCTTTATAAAATGCACAAGCCGATTCCCCGCTGATCTGATTATTACATACAGTGTACAGTTTTTACAGTTTGATATAAAATTCCTGGAAGCTAGTCGTTATCCACAGACTTATCAGAGCTTGGCTGCTGGGGTGGTTCACTTTGGGGACCTTTAGTTTTTCGAGGTAGAGGGCTTTGTGTGGAATGGCCCACCTTTCCCTCCAGTTTATCAGCTTTTACATCTCAACATTCTCAGACTGAAAGATCATTTCTCTCAGTTTCATTCTTCTTTCTCAGCTAACTCTTCAAAGACCTGGCTCCTCTCAGCTATCTGATCTGCCTTTTAGTCCTGGTATAGCTGCTGGTTCCTCCAATGGCTTTTAAATTCTCTCAGACCCTGATCTTGAACTTGTAGAGTCTTAAAAGACTTATTCCTAACTGGATCCTCCATTTACTCACAATTGAAATGTAAACACCACACACACACACACACACACACACACACACACAGGAGGAGGGGGTTGTTACTTCCCAACCAAGAATTCCATTACAGGTAGCCTCTAGAAGTGTGATTTAAATGTCACCCCGTGGTGATCTTGCACAAAAGACTTGGAGCTATGTGGATGGAGAATTCCCTATGGCTTCTCATAGCTGTTAGTATCATAGCCTGACATACCCTGATGTACCCTGACGCAGACTCGCATCCTAGATCCTATCCCTGTTACTCTTTTAAAGAGTCTTTAACTTTTTCACTCACCCTGTGGATCCCTAAATTAATACATCCTATTTTAAGCGTGACTTCTCTTAGCCATTTCCAACTTTGCTGAAATTGTGTTAGAGTCACCGCAGGACTCTCCTGGTCTCTGTCCATTGGTAGCTGTGAGAAATCACACTTCCAGAATCTCAGAGAGGTGTATCAAACTTAGGGGCCATTGCAAGGACCAAGAGAGCCGTGGAGGTGAGGATTAATTTGTAATCTAAAATGGAATTCTCACTGTTATCAGGACTTACAAAAATTAACGAATGTTTAATGTGTACCACAACCATTCTGGCATACTTAAGTGTGGCTACCCGTTTAGTTCTTAAAGACCCTACTAAGATTATCACCATTTCTCTTTTGCAGCAGAAGGAAACAGACACCTAGAGGTTTAAACAAGGATTTTGAGCCAAGCCATCCCAGGAGGCGCAGGGATTCTGAATTCACAAGCTACCCAGCCCCCAGCAGCCCCTTCACCGACTGTGAGTAGCTGCTCTGTGACTAATCAGCAGCTGGCTGGTGCAGTCCTGCAAGTGCAGACCTGTGAGTGAAGCCCTGAGCAAGAGCCGAGAGTGCAGAGCCCGCCGCGCCAGCAGAGCTGGAGGGGGAAGTAGCTAGCCAGTCGCACCTAGGCCACCTGGTAGAGCACAGCCCGCGACCCAGACAGAACCTGTTGCTCAGTCTCTGCTCTGCTTCTGCTTTCAACAGGGCTGGGACGCTGCCCTTGCCCAGGAACAGGTGAGGGCACGGGGGAGACTGCCTGGGTTCTTGGCATGGGTGGGATTTCCCTTCCCAGAGTCACCGCAAGCCTTGGTGACACACAGTAGCTTGGATTCTTCGTTTTACTCTTGGCCTTTTCTTAGAGCCTTTAGGCTCTCTGAGCTCTCTGGATGCTGTTCCAGGAAGCTTAGGTCTGGTCCCGGGCCAAAGTTTACCCTGGGGGCTTCCCTGCGCTGCTCCGCCCCTCCCCCCTGGGCGTCTGCGTTAGTCAGAGAGAAGGGGCCTGGCTGGGATGGCGGTTCTTTCTCACCCTCGAAGACCCTCCCTCCCAACCCATCTCCAGGTGAACACTGGCAAACTTGTTGAATCTCCTTAGGAAGGTAAGTGGATCTCCTTGGAGATGTTAATAAAAGTGTCCTAAAAAGTTCCTTTGCTTCACCAGGATGACGCTTAGCAATGGCCTTTATGGACCAGTCTTGGTTTGTGTGGCTGGGTTAGCCAGGAAGGTTATAATGCGTGCAGGACAACACCCAGGGCTAAGTGAAGACATAGAAAGATGAGATTTCTTTTGTGTCAGAGCAGCAAGCAGTGCCGGTGCAGTCCTGGGACACTGAGGGGTCTGGTAGTGAAGAGGAGGAAAATATTCTCCTGTAATTAGAACCAAGGCACAAAAATATATTTACTCCCATTTCTCTCCAGCCAGGATGGCGATATTTCAAACATTCATTTTAAACAATATTAAATATAACATGAACAACGAAAGGGCTTCTTTTAAATCAAGATATTCAAATTTCTTTGAGCCAAGTATCTACATTCTCTTTCCAGAACATATCTAAGTCATTTTCAACTGACACGAGGAGAAAGGATGAACAAATCAATGTGTTATAAGCTGTGAAGGATATTTTTTTTTTGTTTCTTGTTAGAATTCCAACTGAAAGTAAGTTGGGTAAAACTAGTAACATCTATAAGTTACAGCTGAATCTGCAACATTTCCACAGAGTGCTCAAAGATAAATTTATCAACAGCGCAGCTGAGTGGCCACAGCATGCAAACTTCAGGTTTTCCTCCTAAGAACTGTTGCAGATGCCTGGTTTAATTAACTGTTGACATGGCTGCTCACTCCATTATCTTTAAAGGCACATGTTAATGTTAAAACTTAGGCATTATTAACCTGAAATTCGTAGAGTATACAGAAACAAATTCACCGGAGACAAATTCGCTCTAAGCCAGGAAGTGGTTTGTGCCTTGAGACCTTACTGCATTTTCTGCAGTTGTTATTGAACTTGGATTCTGGGGTGGGGTTGGGGAGGCAAGCTTGCAAATGCCTCTGCATCGAAATAAGGATTACCAGCTGTATTTCAGACATAGACTAAGAACGTAATTTCTATAAACCTCAGAAACCATCAATTATGTATTTTGTAGCATGCTCCTTTAATGAGAGGTGGAATTGATTTTTTGGCTGAACACTGTCATGTACGTTTGAAAACATCAAACAAGGATTTCATGTTCTTTATCCTTGTATATAGTATTAGTAATTTGACAAATTATCCTCTGGACAATTCCATGCTTACTATTAATTTGATAGTAACAACTGTTGCTTTTTTTTCTTTTCTATTTGTGTTTGCTTTTTAAACTCTAGCATTGTGGGATACAAAATGGCTCTTGAGAGAATTTTTTTCCAGCTTCCCTGAAACTGAATGTTAAGGACTCAAGAAACCCCTTAACCCTTGCCATGGCTTGCAGGGGTCACTTCATGTGGTTTGTAGAGCCCGAAGCACACACTTCCAAAGGTAGAGACAAGTGTTCTCACTTCAGTCTCATACACTGCCTCAGCCCTGCCCCACATTAGCTTTCTGCCTCAAGCAAGTAAGTTGCTGTCTCTAATGCTGTTTAAACACACGAGGAGGTTAGAATAAGACCACCTCAACCATTTTAGGATTTAGAAATCCTTGATTTTCCATGGGAGAAAGGCAGAGAATACAGAATTAGAGGGCTCCTCGGACCTTGCCTTGCCACTGAAGAGTCAATGCCCTTAGGGAGGTCCTGAAAGTCATTAGTTACTTTATAGAATTGTCTGTTGGGAAGATCTAATGGGGTGATCTATCTGGCTATGCTGGATGCAGCCTCTGCTGCAAGTCACATGCATTGTGGTCTTTTCCTGAGAGCCAATCTCTGACAAATCTGAGGAGATCTCAGCCTCTGGCAAAATGGGAGGTGTTCCTACAGGTACTGGGGGCTCATGACCAGGACAGTCACTAGCTACTAGAGTGTGCACTGGGTCCCAAAAAAGAGCAAACTAGAACCTCTTTGTGTTGAGTGTGTATTTATTATCACCTTGCCCAGGAGTTCCTCCCCAACCTCCGACAAATAAAAGCCACAGTGGGTCTGGATAGCACAAATATTAAATGTATTTCACCAATGCATGAAACTGAGAAAACATATCTTAAGTCAGTTTCTCATATCAAGTTCAACTTCTTTCCCTCTTAGCAAATCAGATAGGATCAATAATAGCTATCAGTAATGACAACACAGTCTAAACCACATAAACCCACAACTGGAAAAAAAAATTGTACCAACAGTCTTAAAAAAAAACAAAAACAAAAACAAACAAAAAAAGCCCAAAGATTTTTTTTTTTAAATTTCTAAATATTATCAAGGCATTTACTCACTTATTTTCTCCCTGGGCTATAGAAGGGCCTCACTGCACACCTGCTTTGTATCAGGACTGCTCCCCAGCATCTGGGGACTAAAGTACTTTCCATTTGAATGAAGACTCCTTTCTCCCATCTAGCACTCAAATTGCTCTGTTTTTAGATCTTCAGAGGATTAACCAAACAGACCCATGTGTTTATAGCTGTTAGTAATCTCTCAGAGAGTCAGAAGACACTAGCAATTGCCCAAAGTCAAATAAAGTAGTACTAGTCACTTATAGGGAATAACTAACTCCCTGTCTATGATCCCATTTCAGCTTTATGACTTTAGAGACTGTAAATGACACAATTCTTCTTAATTTGTTGGACTAAGGTTTCGAAGATTGCCCAAAGTAAACAGTTCCTGGTGTAGGGACCAGGATTAATGAAAAGTCATGATATCTTCCAGTCCTGTTTAAATTCTACACTGAAGAGCTTATGGCAGCTTAGGGTTTATAATTCAAGCACTGATCTCTGTATGTGTCAGACAGGCATTTCCAAGTGAAAACACTAAGGAAAAAAAGAAAGTAAATTGTCCTGATCGTGTTCTTGTTAACAAAAGAGTCCTTTGTACACAGCCTTTGCACACACTTGGCTCACACTAGGATAAAGTAGGCTGAAAGTCAGGACTGAGTGTATATGTACATCCACGATTTTCTGACATTGGAAAAATAACAGTTCCAGTTCACACTGACAATTCATAGTCATCCACAGAAGACGCTTACACAGGGTCTGATAGTGATATTTTACGGAAAGTCTTAGGTTTGAATTGGGCACACATAACAGCCCCCAACAGACTAAAGCATACAATTATACAATTATCATAGTAACTAGGCTTTGTTGATTGTAGAAAGTCCTCTGCCAGGTGAGTATGTGCTAAACAACTAGGTTAGCTATAATCAGTTAGCTGGTTGATTGACGAGGCTGTAGCCAATGAAGTGATTTTCTGTATAACTGACTTCTGTTTTCTTATAAATGTTGTCTGATGCCTTTGGCTGGAACTGTCTCAAGGGCTCTTGTTCTAGAAGGTACCTGACTCATGAATTGTTTTGTTTTGCTCAAGTAAGCTCTACAAATTTAATTGGTATAAGGAATTTTCCCTCTAACATAGGCAAAGGGATGTTTATTTAGAGGAAAGCTAAAAACCAAGATGAACATTTCTGTAATTTAGCCTTACCAGAAAGCCAGAAAAATCCAATAGTTGTCTATATTAGAGTTTACCCCGGAGAACCAAAATTCAATGAGGAAAACTTTCATTGCTCAAATTTGCTCATGACCTTGTAATTCTTGTGTCCTGGGGGTGGGAGGGGGTGGGAGCGACTTTTAACCGATTATTTATTCAGAGACTGCTCTCAATCACCTTGTTAATTGTAGACAAGTAAACATGTGCCCAAAACACTCAGAATTTTTCAGAAAATTTTCACTTAAAATTTCCCTTAAAGTAGAGACATTTTTTTAACTGAAATTTTTACTTCATTTAACGCTTCTCTGCCTTTCCCTTTCTATCTTACTTTTGTGTAGTTAGTGCACATCAGCACTAGAGTAGATTTGAGCTCTTTCTAGTAAGAACTCCTTGTAAATCAAGTAGGTTACCAATAATGGGCAGCTCCCTCAGCCTTTCCCTTGTGGTCTTGCCACTTACATAAAACAGGAGTTTTATCTGGAACCTGTGTACCACAGGTCTACAGGGGAATTTTATCTCTGGGCTGCCTCTTCATTTTATCAGTTCTTCCTTTATGCCCTAAAGTTAAGTTTTCTCAAGTAGAAAAGCTTCCTTAAATATTTTCTGACCTACACAGTGGTCCCTGCTTCCTTGTACAGTGGCAGCCCTGGGCTTGACCCAAGTACTGAAGAAACTCAGGGGCCTGGGTTCAATCAGGCACCCTGAGCTTGTTTCCCTTGGTAAGTTTGCCTATGGAGATTTTAGTAACTTCTTCCAGTTTGCAATATTGTACAGAATCATTGCTGGCTGATAGTCCTGTAGCACTCAAAGGCCTGCAAAGCTCAGGACCCATCCTTAGCTACCTCTTTGTGGTACCTCTCATCCTCAGTCAACCAAGGCCATTCCTACTTACAGATTTTGCACTTACTTGTAGGGCAGTGGTCTGTTCGGGCAACTTGGGCGTAGTCGAGTAATAGGCCTCGAACCCTGGAGCCCTAGTGGGCAGTTTCTACCTGCGGGGGGCGGAAGGAGTTCAACTACAACTCCTGAGTCTTTGGCTCCTGTTTCAGTCACAACCTCTCATAGCTGCCCCCACAGGAGATGTGTGCTCTATCAGGTAGACAATGCCCCAAGCTCCCAGCATTCTAGCTGGACCCTACCCCCAGTCACTAACCACAGCCAGGCATGGCCTGCCCCACAGATGGCCACACCTCATACAATATAAAGGGCAGTTTGCCCCTCCTCCCTCTCTTACTCTTTGTCCTCTGTTGCTTCCTTTCTTCCTCTCTTGCCCTCTTTCCTCTCTTGCCTTCTTCCTCTCTTTCCTGCTCTTTGTTCCCTTCTCTTGCCTTCTTCCTCTCTTACTTCCTTTCTTTCCTTTCTCTCTCACTCTCCTCTTCTCTTCTCTTCTTCCTCCTCTTTTTGTTCTCTACATGACTGGCCTATTTTCTTTTTCCTATAATAAAATCTCATTTATACATTGCCTCCTTTTTAACTAACGCGCCTGCAGCCCCAGGCCCTCAGCAGCAGAGAGCCTCAGTCATCGGCAGCAGGAGAGAGACACACAGGCCCCACACTTACTGTGTTCCCAGCCTGGAAATCTAGCCCCGAGGCAAGAGTCTCTTAATGAATTCTGGCATTTGCCCCATGCCCCAGGTTATCACAGTATTATATGCTGGTAAAAGATCATTGAAACTGCCTCCAAAATGTGTTGACTTGTTTTTGGTCTTCCTCTCCCAAGTGAGACTCCAAAGAGATGGGGCTGTACACTTCCATGTTATCTGCTCCCTGCCTCAGTGCTTAGAGGATTCTGACACAAAATAGCAACTCAGCAAAAAGCCACTGGAAAGCAAGGCACTCCAATCCCATCAGCCACCTCTGCCCTTCCACATCCAGACCTGATTCTAAGTTTGAGTCTGTTTGCATCCTTTCTTTCTGCTCCCCACTCCTTACTATCAATGCTACCCCAATTAAAAGTCCAGTTTGTATTTGTTCTTTCCATTGTGGAGGAAGTGTTTGTTTATTGCTAACCATGCTCTGTTATTGCATGTTGTGTCGTGTCTGTGTATGGTGAATGAGAAAAGACTGTCTGAGCTCTAGGAAGAATTAGATATAAATGGCTACCACAGTCACTTTTAATAATGCTAAATCTGTCGATTCTATTATTTTCATCAGTTGGAATTTTTATCTTTAATAGTGTCACATGTTGAAATATATATGAATTTTGTACAAGTGCTTAAACCAAGTTATAACATGTTACTTGAAAAATAACTTTAAATTATATCTACTTATTGTGTGTGTAGATGTATAGTTATTTTGTGTGCATTCATGTACAAACATGCATGCCATGGCACACATATGGAGGTCAGGTACAATTTGTGGGAGCTGGTGCTAACTTCCACCATGTGGGTACCCAGGTTCAAACTCAGGTTGTTGGATTTGGCAGCAAGTACCTTTACTCACTGCCAGCCTGTTATTTTTAATTTATTAATTTTCTTTCTTTTCACTACTCACTTCTTCATCTTTCTGTTTCCATGTCACAGAGAATGCATATTAGCAACAGGGCTCTATTATTTTGTATCTTTCCCTGCTCTGAGAGCTACTCATACATGTATGACTACTCCTGCGCATGTTAGTGCCAATGTATGGATAGTATTCAAAGAAGAATCTTGCTTCCTTCTCATCACCAACTTCTAAAAGGCCTTGGTGTCATCTGCTTTAGATGGTGTTCAGATCAGTATAGCTATAATATGAATAGTAAAGCACAATACATTTACCTATCCTCTGCTTGATAACTACTTACTTTGAAAGATTTTGATTTGGGTTAGTCACTTAACAAGCGTATATATAGCATATGTAAAGTATATATGTATATGAAATCTGAAAAACAAAAATTACTTCCAGATTTCAATATGTTGTCATAATGCTTCCAAAGTAATACCAAGCAAACATGCTTGCCAGAAGGCTGTAAGGCAACTGACGTTCCTATAACCATCAGTGTTAAGACTTGGTTTGTAGTTGTTCCATTATTTGAATCACAGACCTTCCCATGTTTGTACTTACTCTCATGTCTTTTTTAACAACTACAATCTTCATTTCTACTGTTACTTATCTCCTCTGATAAGTTTTTGTTCTTATGCGTATTGCCTATATTTATTCTGATAATGTTGTAGACATTTACTTATTTTCTATATTTTCGATAACTTGCTATATACATTCAAACTATTTTCATGATTAGTACACCCAGTTTTAATTTGATTTGGGGATTTTAGTGTTGATTAATTTGAACTTTGTACTTTTATTGGATATGTAGTTTCCTAGATTTTTTTTGGAGTCTTCAGACCCTAGAGTGGTTAACTCAAGCATGTGTGTATGGGTATATTAACACATATATATTTACATAGCTGTCCACCTTTTTAGTTACTTAAGTAGATATTCGTCTAGAAGTGTCTGTGTGTGGATTGTTAGCTTCAGTTCTGTCTTATAACTTTTAAAATTTACTGGTAAGTTTCAAATGTATTCAATTTAATATTAAGCTCTTTTATTTCAAAATAATATTTGTAAGCCTAAAACTATACATGTTGTTTGAGAAATATTGCATATTTTCTTTAGCTTTAACGTCCTTGTTTTTATTGCTTTGCTTTAAATAATTTCATGGTTTTCTTTTTGATATTTTATTTGGTCAAAGGTTGATTTTAAAGAGTCTTGCTAATTTATAAGTTTTAGGATATGCTATTTATATTTTTGTTATTTAGTTTTTTGATAATCAAATGACCAATATGAAAAATGGGGGAAGCATCCAACCATTTAAATTAAAACAAGGTATTACTACTATGGTGTTGGGAAATCTCTTAGGAAGTCTACTCTGGCCAAGAGACAGTATGGAACATATGGACCATATTGAAGTTAGTCGGTATGACCCTGTGGAATGAAAACTTGCACTGAATGATTACAATTGATATGACATACATGCTCCATAAAATATTATTTCTAACACGATAATGAAAGCAATTAGTTAAGGGAAGGGCACCTCCTGTGTGGTGCCTTTATGTGATGTGTTGCATCTCATTGTTGAAGGCCGTTATCCTGCCTGCCATGAATAGAAAATCCTTGGATGATCTTATACCATGTTATAACTTTCAGTAATTATTTATCCCTTCTTGGTTTCTGTAACATGTAAATAATAATGCTTTCAGAGATTGACAACAGAAGAAATTAATACACATAAAACGTTTAGAAGAAAGGCTTGGATGCCACACAGGGCAAACGCACAGGATGATGAATGCCTTTTTTTTTTTTTTTTTTTTTTTGAGACAGGATTTTTCTGTGTAGCCCCGGCTGTTCTGGAACTCACTCTGTAGACCAGGCTGGCCTCGAACTCAGAAATACACCTGCCTCTGCCTCCCAAGTGCTGGGATTAAAGGCGTGTGCCACCACTGCCCAGCTGAATGTCAATTATTATTAGTGAAAATAAGAATTATCTAACCATACCAATTCAATAATGTGAATAAAAAAGCTTTAAAATATTAGTAAAGCAGCTGTCACTTTATCAATAATCAAATGTATGAGTTTTGGTATGAAAAAAACCTCAAAATCATTGACCTTCCATGTAATTAATTTAAAAAATTGATACAAATGAGTATGCTTATGCATGCCAATAATCCCCAGACTTAGAGGTGGGTCAAAAATGATAACAAGCAGATTTAAGGCACATTAATACTTCCAGGTAAAATTCAAAGACCTGGGAATTACATGAACAGGAACAACTAACATCATCCCTGTACATATCTGACAGGCATGGCAAAAGGAGCAGGATGAATCTAATTGCTTTGTCTTTGCCATATTTTTATGTTATTTTTAAATCTAATAATATTGTTGTCTCCTATTCACAAAAGCACCATGAAAAGAAAAATTTGAGTTTGAGTAGGGCCTGAGTAAAAACAGTTGCTAAAGGATTGTCAAAGAATGGTGACCTATACTGGCATACCAGGATTCTAATTTGGCTGCTTAGATAACATTGGGCATATCTGAGCCCAGAAATAATAAGTGTAACTTATGGCAGGGATGAAATAGTTCAATGAATACTTATTATGTATGAGCACAAAATGACATTTATGTCATTGCTATTAAGTTAAAATGTGCTTAATTAACTATTCCTGTTGTCACAAGTATTAATTGAGCCAATTTGCAACAGATAGACATCCATATCAATTCTTATTTCACATGAGGGAAACATACCTAATAGAATTGAAAATGAATAAGGTGTTTAAAATAAGTAAGAAAAATACATTAACTACTTATAACTACCTAGAAATTACCACTTGAATGAGAAAGTTGTGGTTTAGAAGGAGGGACTCGTATCAAAAGTTGTGAGTACCAAGACTTCTTTATGATATTTCGTTAATATGACCTTAATGGGAAAAAAATAACCTCTGTCTTTATGCCTGTTTTTGCAGGATTTTTATGCTAAGAGTTAGTTAGTTGTTTTGGTAGCATTGTTGTAAATGTTTAGAGCTAGAAGGAACATAAAATTTATCCTTCTACCAAATTCAATACATTATGAACAAAATATACAGTCTCTCTGTTGTGTGACTTGGTAAGAACCAACATAATGGATCAAATTTCTTTCACAACTTGATGTATTTTAGCTTCAGAAAATTGCCAGCTATTGTAGTTCACAATGTTTGAAAATCCTGTAAAGGAAATCTAAGCGAATTTTTAGCAACAGATATAGCAACAAAGAAAGCGTTTAACCTCCAAAAGACCTCTAAGCAAAGCATTATGGGTAACAGCTCTATGAGGCTTAGTTACTTGTTCTCTGTTGAGTGTGTTTCTAATGTTGAAAACAGTTATTTATTATCTTCAAATATTTCAGAAATCTACCTTTTCAACCTAGTACTCAACGGTTTCTGTGCTCTGTTGCATACCTTAATTGCTTTATCTTATATATAAGCAGATAGAATGAATAAAACTTTACAAAACAGAAGTGCTGGGACTCTGAGTATGTCCTCTTAAAAATATTATTTGGATTATAAGACCCAAAGTACATTTATCAAATGAAGTAGTTTGAACTCAATTTCAAGGCTGAGTTGGAGTTTTAATTTACTATCCCCATAAAAACAGCACATGTATTTCAATTCACTCAGTATGAGCAGAATTTTTATTGTCATAAGATTATAGTGCAATGTGATTTTTTTACTTTTTGAGGATGGTTGTTTTGTTGAAAGTTTATAAAAGGAGCCCAAGGAGATGGCTCACTTTATAAAGTGCTTGTAATACAGGAAAAGTTCCTGAGTTTCATCTCTGGCTCCATGTAACATCAGATAGAGTAACATGTGCCTGGAATCTCAACACTGGGAGGGAGACAGGCAGATCCTGGGGGCTTGCTGGCCAATTAGTCTAGTGATCAGAGAACTCCGATTACAGCGGGAGACCCTGACCTAAATATACAGAGACAGAGGATACCCAGCATTGAGCTCTGGATGCCCCATGCAAGTGGGCACATGATTGTATACAAGCCAGTGTAGACACATGCCTCTAACCCAAGAAAAGTTTATGAAAAGGCCCTTCAAACTTGAAAACTGAGTGTCGTGATCTTACATAATATATTCGTTCCCCATCTTGATTCTTGCCTCCCATGCTTCAGTTAACTGGAGTCAACAATGCTTTCAGTTAACTGGAGTTAACCATGCTCCATGAGCATTCAGTGAAAAATGGAAAAAAATGAACTTTTAAATAAATTTATACTTCATTATAATTTTCTTATAAATTTTCTTATAATTTTCTTTTGTCACTTATCCCACAATTTTTTACATATAAATTGAGCACTATAGTAGGTATGTGTTTAAGAAATAAGAGATTGTACATTCATTTCTCAGCATGTACAGGAGATTTTCTGAAACACCGGCAAATACTAAAGTCTACATATGCTCAAATCTCTTCTATAAAATGGTGTATTACATGTAGTAATATCTTCCCACATACTTTACATCATCTGTAGGTTACTTATATGTAATACAATGTAAATAATTTGGAAACAGTTATTACACCATGTTATCTAGGGAATAATGACACCAATAAAAGTCTTTACATGTCCTTTGCAGGCAATTATTTTTAAAATATTTTATTTAGATCCTGGTTGCACCTGTAGGTGAGGAATCTGAGAATATGAAGTGCCAATCATTCATGAATATGAGCAATTTATTATACATACACTTATAAATCAGTGTTTTACATGAAAATTATACTTAAATAGGACTTTCAAAATGCAATTAATTATAATTGAATAGTAGCATAAACTGTAAATCCAAAGCAGAAATATCCTTCCTTTGATAGGTGTCAGTTTATAAGTACAAAAAAAATGTGGAATTAAACATTCACCATTTGCTATTAATATAATTGGCTCAGACAAGGAGCTTAGTGAAGGCTGAAGTGGTTTTGCTGACAACACATCCTAGCACTGGGATAACAAACCTAGAGGCTTTTTAAAAAGCAAGCTGGAATGATTTTTACATAGTCTGGAGTTCATAATCTCATCAGAAGGTATAGACATGCCCGTAGTGGCCCCAGAAACTACTGGAGGGAATCCTTCTTATGCCATGCATTGTCTGTGCATCTCTCATTCTGTGGCTTTGCTGGCAGAACGTCAGCTTCCATGCAGGCCGTCTTCCCTTGTGCCTGCATCTGAGTTCCATTCACCCTTCCCATAAGTCCCCTGTTCTTATATTAGGACTTACCCTAAAAATGAGATGACTTTACTTTTGGATCCTTATTCTCATTTTCAAAGATTCTCTTAATAATTAAGGTCACATCCCTATCTTCAATGTGTTAAGATAACTCTCTGAGTTAATTTAACCCACTACAATGAAAATAAGGTACATTATCTTAAAGCATATCTTAAGAGATTCCTATTAAATGACAGGAGAAGACTAGAAACTTCACAGAGATGTAGGAAAACATGGTCACTGTCATTTCACATTACATGCTAGAAATCCCAATGCCTTTATCCTCTGGGGAACTGAAGTACTTAGGGTCACAGGAGCCTTATATCAATAACTTATTGTCTTTGGAAATTGCTACTACAACTGTGAAGATATAAACTTGGTGAAGTATGGTATTTGGAAAATGCTATGAGATTGTATTAGAATAGCATATAGATAGTTGCTGCTTTATAATTTTTGTAGGTCTGAAGTAGTAAAGGTTCTTACAAAGTAGTAAGGTTCTGGAGAGATGGCTCAGTGGTTGAGTGTGTGGTGATCTTCCAGGAATCCAAATTCAGGGATCCATACATCTTTACACACACACACACACACACACACCACATACACAGACACACATACATGCATGTATATAGGATGGCTCACAATTGCCTGTAACTCTAACTCTCTTTTGATGCCATCTTCTGGCATCTGCAGTCACCTAAACATACATGGCACACACACACACATATAAAATAAACAAAAGTAAAAATAAATCTAAGCAGAAATAAAATAAAAGCAGTGGGGGAAAATCATATATATATATGTATGCATATATACATATATATATTAATCTTAGGGTAGTCAGAGCTTAGGACATTGCTGTGGCTGGAATACTTGTGTAATTTATGTTTTTATCTATGTACACTGGCCTCTGGCTGTAGATCTACTGGTTTAACAGTTTCTAAAGTGGTAGTGGCTAAAAAACTTTCTAATTATACTTCCTTGTCAGCCTGTGAATAAGCTTAGGACAAAAATTTAAACCAAACTTTTGGATTATTTATTATTTTACTTGTGTTATTTGAGTTTTCTATTTAGAGTTTATCAGTTTGAGAAAGATTTACTCTACTATGCAGTTAAACTTGATTACTTCAGAATTCAAGGACCAAATCAATAGAACAACATGTCCGTGGGGTGGCTTGTCACATGAATCACAGAGACCTGACATCTCAGTAACTGAAAATGGCTAACTGAACATGTAGCTTATCTTATTTTACATCATTAGTATTATGTCTGAGGACACCATATAGTCTGGTCTTAGTGTTGTAGAGTTACATGCACTTAATGTATTAAACAAAAATGGTACCTTGTGGCTCCCTGGCAAAAGAGATTTGTGTCTGTGGGATATGTAGATCCATGTTCTTGGCATCATCGTGACTGACAGTGGCTTAGGCATCTGGAACCCTTGGGTAACTTAGGATTATTATAGGCATAATTGGGTAGGATGTAATTCCCAGTTAAAGGTTGTGGAAGCTCTGTGGGAAGGAGCATAAGGCTAAAAGAACTAGATTTCGGCAGTGTGTGGTGTTACTGTATTGAAAGCCGCTGAAGTCCTGGGTAATTGTTTTTGTCTCCATTGTAGCCCTGCACCCTGTATACAAATAGGTGAAGATTCAGGAAAAATTTAAAATATCCATTACAGAGTTAGTTCATTTGTTTAAAACTTTTAAAAAGTATATTTCTTCTCCTGTCCCTTTATGCTTTGCAGGGGATGACAAGATTGCTACACCGTAAAGTATCTTGACTCATTCTCATAGGCCAGCAGAGGGCTCTCTCTATCACTGACAAGACTAAAGGTCAACTGATGTAAAAATGCTATCATTGAAAAAATTTTTCAACTAAAATTGAATCAGGTTTTCTGCAAAGACAGTCTTCTATTCTTATAAATAATGAATAAAACCTGGCTTGCTCTCACTCTGTTGGAAGAAGAACAAAATGCATTTTTAATTTTAAGAGAGGAACCAAGGTATTCATCTTTAATGTCACAAGTGACTAAGGTGTTTTCTTAGATCAGGAGCTAGCCATAATAGGAAATTACAAATGTAGTTTTAAAAATTTGAATAAGGTAATAGTTCTTAGCCTGAGTTATCCTTCTTCCTTTGTTCGTATGATATATAAAAAAAGAAAAGGTAGGGAGAATATCCAGGGGGCTGAGAGACAACAGCTGTTAGATGGTTCTGCAAATTATCAATTTATGCTTCTCATGCTCATTCTTCGGGCGGGATCTAAAGAACTGAACACATTCTAAAGGCCCCTTTTTATGCTTTATTGATAAAACCCATTTAATTGGAGGAAAGAAATAGTATGTTAATGTAAAGTATGAGTAGCAGGGGGCAGCGCTGAATATAACTTCAACCACTAACAAGTGATGTTAGCAAGACACATTCAGTGTAGAGACAAGACAAATTGATGTACATCAAGGATTGGATGGAGACTGGGGAGCTAAAGCCATTCCTTTTAGAATGAGTAGTACAGGAAAGAAGGCGAACTTGAGGGTGACCAGGTCACTTGGCGTAAAAACTCAACATAGTGTAGACAAGCCATAAGAACATGACAGTTCATTTGCTAGTCACTTCCAAGGTTGGCCTGGCATCTCTCACATTGTGCTGCATAATCAGGGCATATATAATATGGTGTTAGAAGATATTTGGAGAATCTGTCTGTGTAACTATAGTGTGTAATATCATAATGATTAGTGTTGATGGCCTTGATGCTTTCCAAGTCGTGGTAAAAAAAAATTCTTCTTTTTATTTGTAAAATGAACTATTCATGTGCATATTTGGCATCTGTTACTCAAAATTAGACACCTCTTTGACTGATAACAACTTGGGTATTCAGGATAAAATACTGTTAAAACATCTGTTGTGGCCCATGTCATGGCTCATGCTTGCAATCCCAGAATTCAGGAGGCTAAGACAGGAATATTATCATGAGTTTGAGACCAACCTGGACCACATAATAAATAGGACTGTGTCTCAAAAAATATGCTGGTATTTTCTACCACTATATTGATGCTCATGATTCAACTTGTTTCCTCAACCTCCCGCATGGCAGGTGTCCTCCAGTGTAACCTGTGCGTGTTAGTCCAGTGCTCTGTGCTTATTGGTATTTGTTAGGTGGCACAAACTCATCAGAAGTAAACGACCTTACATAACTCAGATGAAAATACTTAGTGCTACTTCCATCTACTTCTTCAGAGCTGTAGGTTGATCAGGGAAGTAACAAGTCAACCACTAAATCTAATGAAAGGTAGAATTAAATGTAAGAAGGCACATTGTGACAGATCTGAAGTTTCTCACTTCCTTCCCTTCAGATGACCCTAAAATGAAGGGAATACAGAGTGTCTACCTCATTCATAAGCACAGTTCCAGCCTAAAGAAGTCTTATAAACTCTTTGCAAATTTTTATGAGTTTTATAGAAGAGTTTATAACTTTAAAGACCCTTTAAAATACCATTTAAAGAACATTTAGCTTTCTATTTTTAATACTGAAATTAGAATTATTACAAATCGTGATTGGCACTGGCCTTAAACCCATTGCTCCTCAAACATGAACCCCATCAAACTATAGGGTAGGTCTTCTTTTGTACAGCAAACTTTTCACAGGATTTTAGTTTTCACTGAATGTACTTGTCTATCCTGTTGAAAAAATGTAATATTGAATGAATGGGGGGGGGAACCCTCAAATTAGGAGGTCTTTTCAGCAACACATCTAATAAATGGGAATGTTTAACTTGGTCTTCAGAGAATAAATGACTGAATGTCTCTCCTGTTGTCTATCCTGTACTCTCGGATGCTTCAGCTAGTAGAGGCTAGTATACACTGTAAGATAGTCTTATAAACATTGGGCTTTTCTCAGAGATTTTTTTTTTTTAACTTGGTTCATGTTTCAGTCCTTGTGTAGAGACTTTAAAGACTGTTTATGTTGTGTGTACATGCTTTGGGCTGGGATTGTGGAAGCATTTCCTGTGTGTATGTAGGCACGTGTATGTCTCTGTGTGTACAAGTGCTTACAGAGGGAAGGAGGGAAGTGCCACGTCCACTGAAGCTGGACTTTCAGGTGGTTCTGTGACACCCTACGCTGATCCCGGGAGCCGCACTTGTGGCTCCTGGAAGAGTGGGAAGCACATTTACCTGCTGAGCAGTTCTCCAGCCCCAAGCCATGCCACATTTATATTTTATACCAATAAATTTATGTGTGTAACATTTTTATATAACAACAAAATATAATTACTGCCATCCTTAGAAGCTTACTTCAGAATATGTTCTCTTAATACCCCATTCACTTGTTCTATTGTATCTCCCTAGTAATTATTCAAGTATATTAAAGCTCATAATCTAATTTTTACAACAAATAATGCTGAATCAGTATGCTATAGGTGAAGGAATGAATCTTAGTCCATGTTTAATTGCTAATACAAAAATTAATTCCAAATGTTATGGGAGATCTAAATGTAAAACTTCAAACAATAGAATGTCTAAGGAAAACAAGATAAAAAATCATCATGACCTTAGTTAAGAAAAGATAGAATTGGGGTTTGTAGAGATGAGGTGGTTCAGCCATTAAATGCGCTGACTGGTCTTATAGTGGATCTGGCTTCTGTTTTTAGCACCCACATGGTAGTTTGCATCCTTACAACCACAGTACCAGGAGATCTGATGCCTTCTTTTGGCCTGTGTAGGCCATTGTATACTTATATGCAAAGGCATATAAAATTAAGATAAATAGGGGAAAAAAAAAAAGAAGAGATAGCATTCGTGTCTCATAGCTCCTAAAAGTAAAGCTCTTTGATTTATCCAAAAGTAATGTTGAAAGAATGGGGGGACCCTCAAATTAGGAGGTCTTTTCAGCAACACACCTAGTAAGTGGGAATGGTTAACTTGGTCTTCAGAGAAATAAATGACTGAATACCTAAGCTTGGTGTTTTGAGAGAAGTAGAGGGAACACTTTCTTTCTTTGGGTAATTTATTTCTGTTTCAGGGATCTGAGAGATTTCCACAGGAATCCTCAGCTCAGGGAAGATTTTTATCCAACAGTTGCATTATGCTAAAAACAAGTCTCTTTCTACCTCCAAGGCAGGTGGGGGCCCAAAGATAGAGGAGACTAATTTATTTGTCTTACTGTCAACTTTATTAAACTGAGAACAGTTCTCCCAGACTCTCCTTAACCCTTAAATACCCATCTGCACGTTGAATTAGAGAGAAAAAGCTCATGAAACTAGGTGGTTTAAAAAAGGTAGTGAGCATTGCATTCACAGGGTCCTCAGGTCGAGACAGTGATGTACATGCATGCATCACAGCTGGGTGCTCAGCTTTGCCTTATTTCTCATCTCAAGTTCTTTCCCCCAGATGCTGGCCCTAAGGACCAACAATGTTTCCTAGCCTGCCACCAGTTGCATCTCATAAGTAGTGATATTGAGCCATCTTCTCCAGGCCTCTCAGATCTCTCTTTCTGCAGCCCTTGTGAGCAAGGTAGACTTGCTGGTGTTTCCTGATGCCATCCATCAAAGCTATCTTCTGAACCAGGCTTCAGGAGAGCTGGTTGTTTTTCTCCTGTTACCCGTCCCCATATCCCTCTGGGAGTCCACTTCTTCAGAAGCTCACACCGTTGTGTAGAGCAGGCTTAGACAAAGTCTATACAGCCTCCTAAATTATTTTCTCATAGGTCCAAGATCACAACGATCCTAGCTTGTTGCTGGCTATGGCTTCCTCTTGCACTACAGAAGCAGGGAGTTGTTTGTCAGACTGATTGGCCTGCAAATCTCTTGAGTTTTCACTTGACTCTGAACAGAAAAGGGGGTGGGCCTCTGGTGTAAAGTGTAACGCCAGTATCCCATTAGTGTCTTCCCATCATGAGTGAACCCTTACTGACATGATGGCTAATAGCTCATTTACGAAGTTGTACTTCATCTCACAGTACACACTGCAAGAAAGTACTAGGGCAACTACTGCAATGACTAAGGTGGAGATTTAATGCAGTTGCTTGGATACTTGCCTAGCATATAGGGTCTCTAGTACCACATAAAACAGGGTGGTGGCTTGCACCTCTATTCCCAGCAGTCAACAAAGGGCAGGTAGACTCAAGACGACCAAGGTTATCCTGCCATTACATAGTGAATTTAAGGCCAGCCTAAGACCTTGCCCAATAAAACCAAAGAAAAAATAAACAACATCAAAAAATCCTAAAACAACAGTGACAATAATAAAAATGACTGTAGTAAATAATTGGAATGCAATACATATACCTAATAACAGGCCTACTATGTAGGTACAGAAAGGCTTTGAGAAGGATATTATGAGTCAGTTTATATAGTCTTACAAGTGACTCAGAGTTGAGGACAAGATGACTTTTGTGCTTGGAAAGTGACTGTGCCTGATCTATGAGGTCAGAAAAGAGACACCAGGAAATCAATATCCAACCTGACCTAAAGACAACAGCATCACTTGATAATAGAACTGATCACTGTCAAAGCAACTTTACACAAAAGGAAAAGTACAGAGCAAGGTTCAGACCAATTAGGCTCTCCTAACTGTTCATACTGTTAGTTACTAATCTCCATACTTTAGCAAAATACCCAACAGATTCAGTTAAAAGAAGGAAAGGTTTAATTGACCCACCCCCCAGTTTTAGGGGGCATGGCCCACCATGGTGGGGGAATCATGGCAACAGAAGCCTAAGACACTCTATGTTTGTAGTCAGGTACCAAGGAGAGTTGAATGCTGGCGCTCAGTTTGCATCCTCCTCCCCTATTATATTGAGCCTGGGATCCAGCTCACTGACAAAGATAACCTAGTCGGTGGCTTCCCTTAGTCCCCTCTTACTCAGTTTCTCAGCAGCGTTTAAGTATTTGACATAGTTGACTACTGTTTGGAATACCCTATGCTCTCAGAAACACTAGCTTCTCTTGTGATTTTGCTATATCACTAACCTCTTTTCAATCTCCTTTGGTAGTTCTCCATCCTCCACCTAATTCTAAGTCAGGGGATCCTGAGATAGTCTTCTGTAAACAGTGATCCTGTATGCCTGTTTCTAGACCTGAAAATACCACCAACAAGCTAATAATTCCTAAACTGTTCTCATTAACCTTTGCCTTTTCTCCCAGCTCCTATTCATAAACCCAAGTGGTTGACAGCTCTCTTCAGCCGTCAGCCTTGTAAAATGCATGTATACATACTCATATAATTTACAACAGTCTTTCTAAATTGGTAAATGCTGCTATATCCCACTTAGTTCTCATGCCCCAGATAGAGTTTGTTTTCTTTTTTTCTAATTAAATCACACCGCCCCTCCTCCTAATTCTTTAGCAAGTGAAGTTCATGGGGCCATTACTTTAAGTGTCCAGAGCATTCGTCTCTCTGCATTCATAGCACCATCACTGACTCTTAAGTTGTTGCCATCTTCCCAGTGGGTTACTAGAAATACCACAAAGGGAACTTTTCACTTCTACTCTCACCAGCACCCCCATCAGCTCAATTTAGTCTAAATGAAACCACCAGGGAAATATTATTAAAATATAGAGCAGAAAATTCTCTCATTTCAAATATTTTCTATTAGAGCAAAATTTACTCTTAAATAGGAATTTACCTTTTTTTTTTTTTTTTTTTTTTTTTTTTTTTTTTTTTTTTTTACTTCAATTCCAATATGATCAGGATCCCGTGTTCTGGAAAGGGAAAGAAGAGGCTTCAGTGTGGCTGAAGACAAGGGTCAGTGTTTGAAGATGTGAAGGATGAGACTAGGAACTTTCATCTAAAACTAAAACTAAGTTTCATCCCAAAAACTAACACCTAGGAAGGATCAAACTGAGAAGGCCGAAGAACTAGAAGCTTGGATCTCCATCAGAGCATTTGACCAATAAAACATCTGGATCAAAGGGTACATAAGTATTGTCAAAGGCAGTGGGTTGTAAGTATACTCAGTGTACTTTGCCTCTAGTGATGGTATTTTAAACATAGTGGGGTTCATTTCATCAGCGAATGCTTCAGGCCACCGGTTCCTCTTAAGTCCTGTGCTTTCATCAGTGCTACTGTGGAGCATGAAGTAACACAAGGGCAGCAGCAGCTTTTTTGTCAAAGGCAACTCAGTTCTTCCTTCTTCCAGTGTGTTCCTGGAAGGTACAGATCTCTGGGCCAGAAATCCAGGCCACTCAGCTACACCTAAATGGGTGTCACAGTCATTGGGTAGATGTGTTTGTCTCACGTGTTCATGATGCTTATCGGATTCTTTCATTGTAGAACTTCTCAAATACACCTTTTTTTTTTTTTTTTGCTCCAAACTCCTTGCTTTAGTCTCTCTTAAAGGTAGAATTTAAAAGTGATAACCACTTATCCCTTTATTCAAAATTATTAAGAACATTGTACAATGTGCCAAAATAGAGTCATCAAGACATTTCAAGATAAGGATAAAAGGCTATGGGTTTGAACACATTGTTTGATCATGTGCACACACATGTGCAGCCACATACACACTCAAAACTCAGTCATTTCATATTGAAAAAGAGGAATTAAAATCCGAGGACAGTTAGAAATCTGTAAGATAAAGAATGACATCAACAATTATAGATACTTTTGACATTCTACAGACATGGCATTTATCTACTTATTTATTATAAGTGATAAGAGTTGACTCTCTGGGAAACTGAAGTTGATGACATTATTTGACCTTATACTTTATGCCATTGCTATCTCAAGCTTCTTTGAAATAATATTCATTTGGGAGAAGGAAAGT
Organism: Mastomys coucha; assembly: GCF_008632895.1. Lineage (NCBI taxonomy): Eukaryota > Metazoa > Chordata > Mammalia > Rodentia > Muridae > Mastomys > Mastomys coucha. The sequence goes on from NW_022196905.1 coordinate 81,677,701, forward strand.
CTTATTAGAACCAAGCACTAAAGACATGGGACCTTCATTATTTTATTGTTCTATATCTGTCTTAGTTGCCTTCTCCTTGCTGTGATGAAATACCCCATTAGAAGAAACCTGAGCAGAGGGGGATTGTCTTGTGTTATGGATCCAGATCTAGTTCAGTGTGATGAAGATACGGCAGCAGACAGGGAAGGCATGGTGGCAGGAATGGTCACATCAAATCCACACTCAGGTATTAAGAGAATGAAAAGAAATGGGGGCCAGGCTACAAAACCTCAAGGTATGACCCCATGACTCACTACCCTTGGCAAGGCTCTAATGCCAGGTTCCACAGTCTTTCCCTGCATGCCATCACCAGCTAGGGACCAAGTGCCACATGTTCATACAGAAGAGTCCCAGGTTCTACTTCAATTTAAATCATAGCAGACCTTATTCTATTTTTTTCTTTGATTTGACTAAACATGTAGATTTTCAAATTTATCACAGCACAATACATTTCATTTGAGAACCACTCTTGGGAAACTGCCCAAGAAAGCAGTGATTGATGATTAAGTTGTTTTTGTTTGTATTGGCACCGTTGGTGATTAAGGAGGGCAATTATTTATATCTCATTTGATTAATTAGGTTACTGGAGGGAGAGAAAATTCAAATACAGGAGGAAATGTCTAATTTAAAAAAACCACTGAACCTTTTGTTGACTACCATGCCACTTACTCTGAAATCTGGCACTTTACAGAAAACCAAATTTGTGAAATGAAATTAGTATCTAAAGTGTAAATGGTCTTTTGATAATTCTAATGGTACAAGTTTGTTACATAAATACTTGCTTTTACAATAATGCAAACTCCAAAGGAAACAATGAAATATGGAAATATGTAAATGTAGATTTTTTTCTCATCCTATAGACTGAAAGATTCAGAGTCTATAACATACTTTGCTTGATACATACTATGAAGATGCTCTGTTGTGTCTGCTACTTAGTGCTATGCTCTGATAAGGTCACTGTGAGTAGTTTTCTTATTAAATTATGTATATGAAAGTACTCTGTACCAAGCACATAGTAAAGAGAAATAAGGTTGCTTTCTTTAATATCCTCTGTTCCTGCTTGATGATCCACTGAGCAATCATTGGCTCCTATCCGAAACTAAAAATGCCTTTAAAATAACCTAAGAACTAGTTCAAGTAGGACACAAAGGTTTTTAACTTTTTAGCTTTGTTAAAGTTGTGATATCTATTTCAGCTTTTTGAAGTCCTCAGTGCCCTTAGTAGGTCATACCCTGATCATTTACAGCATGGGTACTATTCATGATCCTGTGTTTCTAGGAAGAAACTATGTTATCTATCCTATTTTGCCATCTACAATGTTGTATATGTCACTTTATAATAATCCTTGAACACCTATCCCTTCCACACCTCAAAACAAAAAACAAAAAACCAACCAACCAAACAAACAAACAAACAAGCAAAAAAACAAGTCAAGTTGTGGTCTAACAGAGCTTGTAGGAATTGCTTTCCAAAAGCCTGGTTGTACGATAATATGCTAACTTGCTGGAATGAAAACCCAAAGAAAACTTCCAGAAAGGCATATCCACAACTCCCAATGCTTTCCCTGGAAGAATACACACACAGCCTTCCATGGCTCCTGTACAGAGATGGATACAAGAGAGGTATATCTGACTAAAAGCATGATACAAAGAAAACCCCCAATTTGGTACTCCACCAGTTTGAGTTGGCCGGGATTGTGAATCCTTTAGATCATTGTACTGTATGGCTCGAATCTCTTCAAGTGAAGGCTATGGACCTTGTGAAGGACACAGTCCTTCAGAGAAGTGAGCTACCTTTACGAGTAACATATTTATAGGAAGCTAGAATTCCCCAGACAAGGCTGAGAGCTCAGATGTATATTTCACCCTGACAAGAACTGGTAGGAGAAGAGAAGACTGAGATTGATTTCTGAGAAAACCTCATTTATAGTACATTTGATATTTGTTAAATATATTAACATTGAATGAAGTAAGTCTCTGATATGTATACACAAGATTTGACTAATAACTTCTCCTATTCCCAGATTGACAAGCTTTATTAAAATCATATATTTCTAAAGAAATGATACTTTCTTGATATTGCTTTGATTTCTTATATTAAAAGTAACTGATCCAAGAATTTTAATTATACTTTTTAAAACTTTGTAACATCAACAATGTATAGTAACTATATCCATTTTGTATATAAGTACTTATATTAATCAAATACAATGTATATATAATTATATGTTAACTCATCATTTTCTAAATATCTATATTTGAATACTTATATAATGAATGTACATTATAAATGAGGCATACAGTATTGCTGTAGAATGTAAGAGCCAACCATAATTCTATATCAACATTTGAATTTCCAAGTTCTGTTTCTACATTGTATACATGATTGTATACAATGCATTGTATATGTTGTATCCATGCATTTCTTAGCAGCATGTTAGGGCCAGATGCTCCCTCATGACATTCCCCCCGCTTTCCTGCCTTTGTACAAGTCAACATTTTACACTTTCCTGTCCCTTCATTTATTCTCAGGCTTTCCAGTAACCTATTCCTAATTCTTGGCTACCTGTGTCTCATAGCTTCCCTTCTGAGATTATAATCTAGTGGAGACTAACTAACAAAGTGACTGAGATAAGAAGAATAATGAGATTAAGAAGTTGCTTCTGACTGAAGCGGGAAGACAGATTTTCATAATAAAATCTTTAGCCCTTTGGATTTATTCCTTTTCTTTCTGATCCTCAGTTTTTGGATTGAAGTTGATCTCTGCATTTTTACATTTACATAGCAGTTTTATACCTGGAAATAAAATCTCATTTATAAATTACATCCAATGTTAGGATAATAAAACCTTTACCTGGAGAACAAAATACATGTTGTTCCCTCAGATATACATGTGGGAATTATACTTTCAAAATTGTGTTGCTGTCTGTTTATTGAGATCATGTATGATCCCCAATAAAAACCTTAAGGTTAACCCCAAAGTGTATCAACAACTGATACTCCCATAAGTCGTTTCTCAAATGTCAGATAGAGCTAGCAATTATTTTTTTATATTCTTCCTGACCTTTGACTTATGACAGCTTCATTTCTTTGTTACATATATTTATGTGTGTGTTTGTGTTTATAATGCATATATATTACATGCCTTATAGATATTAATATATTATTTTTAAAGGTGTGTGATTTATTTATTAATTCCAAATAAGCCAAACAACAGCACTAACATAAAGAAGGAGCTTAGCTGGTTTGTATTGAATGGATGAGTATTTCCTTTATAATGGGGAGATTATCTGATATTGTATCAAATCTAGGGATGAATTTAAGTAAATATTTAAGACACATTTTGTGTGTTGAAGACCACAAACATAAATATGATATAAGCTCTTACTGTAAAAAAACAAAACAAAACAAAACTGTCTTAGTCAGGGTTTCTATTCCTGCACAACATCATGACCAAGAAGCAAGTTGGGGAGGAAAGGGTTTATTGAGCTTACACTTCCACATGGCTGTTGATCACCAGAGGAAGTCAGGACTGGAACTCAAGCAGGTCAGGAAGCAGGAGCTGATGCAGAGGCCATGGAGGGATGTTCTTTACTGGCTTGCTTCTCCTGGCTTGCTCAGCCTGCTCTCTTATAGAGCCCAAGACCTCCAGCCCAGGGATGGCACCACCCACAAGGGGCAATTGAGAAAATGCCCCACAGCTGGATCTCATGGAGGCACTTCCCCAACTGAAGCTCCCTTCTCTGTGGTAACTCCAGCCTGTGTCAAGTTGACACACAAAACCAGCCAGTACAAAAACAAAGCAAAAAGAGAGAGAAAACCACATTGTATGTGTGTTTGCTTTCCATTGCTTTAACAAAGTACCTGAGGCAAACCACCTAAAGGAGGAAAATGAGTTTGGCTCACAACTTCAGTATATAGGCATACGATTCTGCTGATAATTAGGAAGCAAAGACAAAACAAGGAAGGAGTTTGAGTTCCCAATACTGTCTTCAACAGTGCAGTCTTGTGGTGTCAGGATAATGACACCCACTAGCCCTCATCTCATAAAGTCACAGCACTGCCAGGTGCTGCCACAGGCCTTTAGAGTATGGCCTTTATAGTGGTGTTTATAATCCAAACAATGACAATATGTAAAGAGATAAGATGGTAAACTAACAACTGTAGTTCTGTACCAAAGGGTAGGCCAGTATGTGCAAGAAACACATCCTCAAATTTCCCAGCTTTTGTAGGGCTTTGCTTCCTACTTTCTGATGTTCAATGTGGGTCTGGCAACTTTATTTATTCTCACCAAACATGACACAGGAGATTTGGCTTAATCTTTATGTGTCAACTACTCAGAATCTTTGGGTTGTTTCCAGATAGGCATGGGAGGGAGGATGTGCGTGAGTGAGTGAGGCCACACTTTGAAAGACATACATATTCTTGTAGCAACATTCCTTCAACGAATGTCTTACTTCTCTCTCTAGATGCACGAGTTTCAAAGTTCATCCATCCTACCTACCTAGAAGAAAACAGAAGTGATCTTATCATGTTAGCCTATTAGCACAGTAGCCAGGGAGTAAGAAATAAGTCAGTGTGTATGTAATTCAAAATATTCCACTTGGGCTACATCTCAGGTTATTTTCTCCATTATATTTAAAAATATTGATTGTATCAGTAAATTTATTAAAGATTGCTTTTGTATAAGAAAACATGCTCTACTAAGTAGATATGTCTCAGTTCTGCTGAAATCTCTCTCTGCATCAGTCTGAATTGTCTTCTCTCTGCATCAGTCTCTATCTGAAGAGCCTATCAATGTCTGTTGACATGGAACAACCTATTCATAATAGTATTCAGAAGAAAACACATGCAGCCTCTGAGAGCTCAGCCAGGCTTACATGATCTTTGCCTACCATTATTAATAGACTGGTTAGTAACATAGTACCAAAACTGACATAACTTTTTTATTAGATGTTTTCTTTATTTACATGTCATGCAATATCTCCTTTCCCAGGTTCCCCTCCAAAAAATAAATTAAAAAAAATAAAAAAACAAAAACCCCTGTTCCCTCCCCAACCTCCCTGCTCACCACCCCAACCCCCTGCTCACCACCCCACCCTCTCCTGCTTACTGACTCTGGCATTCCCCTATACTGGGGCATAGAACCTTCACAGGGCCAAGGGCCTCTCCTCCCATTGATGATTGACTTGGCCATCCTCTGCTATACATATGCTGCTGGAGCCATGAGTCACCCCATGTGTACTCTTTGGTTGGAGTTTTAGTCCCTGGGAGCTCTGAGGGTACTAGTTACTTCATATTGTTGTTCGTCCTAAGGGGCTGCAAGCCTTTCAGCTCCTTGGGTTCTTTCTCTAGCTCCTTCATTGGGAATCCTGTACTCACTAACATGACTTTTTTAATGTGGTTGAAAGATTATAAAATATGTCCTCTGAGTCCAGCACAGGTAATGTTACTGGGCACATCCAAAGATAAAAGATAAAATGAGGTAGTCGTTGAAAATTTCATGTTAAAAACAACCCTACTTTTGAATAAATGACTAGCAAGAAGAAGTTGATTTTTTAAAAGGATTCTTATCTTCCAAAGCACCTGGGTAGAAGGGCGAAGGACTATCTTTGTATTTTTCATGATGTAATTTCATAGTGAGAGAAATAACTCTCTCTTCTTGGTGTGATGCTGGCCAGTTGCTGGAATGTAATTTACTTGAAAAGCAGTTTGAATTAATTCTCGCTTTAGAGGAGAAAGAGCTATGCTATTTATATTTACATACTAAAAATGTAAATTTCGTTCCTAGCTTCAAATACTCGGTTGTGAAAATATTTCTTTGTTTCTGCTTCTTACTCAATTCTTTCTTCATTTAGAGACAAAGCCTCGGTATGAGGCCCTGGCTGCAATGAACTCACTAAACTTCTGCTCCAGCCTTTTGATGGTGAGATTACAGGCTTGCTCTGACACAGCCAGCCCTGACCTTTATAGGGATCTTATATACTATATAATTTACTTATTTCTATTTTAACACAGCTGCTTCAACAATATAGACTTAAACCTATAACTCCTTGGTCCTAAGGTAAGAATAAAATCAGGTACAAAGTATGCATGGAGGGTTTGGTGGTTTGAATAGGAATGGCATAGTTTCCTGAAACATTGTATGAATGTATACTTAGTGTTTTATAAATGGGATCTCTGTTTTTGAAAATCTCAAGTCATTACAAAATGACATCTCTGTGCCATTTTACAATACTTTCATTTATCCTTCCAGCTCAAGAGGATATATATTTATTCCCCTTAGCCATTTGAGTCTTCATAGAAAAAGCAGAACATCACAAATTGAAGGAGATAAACTGATGAGTTCAACTGGGTCCTGTCTGTGGAGAAGCTTGAATATCAGACTAATGAGTTTGAATATTGTGGTAGCAGAGAAAGATCTTTGAATAATGCTTATGACTGAAAAATGATAATTATATATATATATAGAGAGAGAAATATATATAAGCATATATATACATATATATACATGTATATATATATACGTACATGTATATATATGTATATATATATATATATATATATATATGTTTATGGAAGTTGATAGGCTGAAGCCACTTTAGATATCTGCATAAGTGATTACTTAGGCAGTTGCACCAGTTCTGTTCTGTGATCCCAAAAAATATTTAGACTCTCTCCCACTACTATTTCTTAAAATGCTGAGGACTCATTCCTGTAGACCCCACATGGTTATTTTAAACTATTAATTTAAACTCAAAATTATAGTCAAAACATCTGTGATGTCTGTAGGAACTAGGGAAATAGAGAGGACACTAAATATGAAGGACCTTGCCACACAACTTCTAAATTATGCTAATCAATAATATTGTCTAGTACAGTATATCTTTTGACTGGGACATCCCTGGCAACATGAGAGAAAGAATCCAATCTTTCAGTTTCTTTCTAGTCTATGTGTAACTCAAAGGGAAAGATATTTGTATCTTTGTATAGCAGAAAAGATTACAGGCAATTTAAATTTAATTTTATGTGGGTACTGATCCTACTTATAAATGCTTCATGTTGACTTAATCACATTCGTGGGACTCCTTAATACTATAACATTTGGGATCTAGGTTTCAATATAGGAATTCGAGGGGTTTCATAATATGTTCAGATCATAGCAGTATTTATAGGGTTGGTAACTATGGGCTTTAGAACAGGTCTAGGCAGCTAATTAATTCTGTGTAACAGAACAGTTTATATATTCCAGTCCTTCTTGCCCCAAGTAAACCCTGTTCTGTTTTCCATTTCTCTTGAGTTTAGCTATTTCACATACCTTATGTAAGTTCAGTCATGTAGTTATCTGTCCTTTTGTAGTTTATTTCAGTTAGCATAGTATCTTTCAGAATCTGTGGCAATAGCCTGATTTTCACAGCCGATTTTGAGGAGTTCTTTTCCTTGTGGTGTCCCTTCTTGTCTTATTAATCTAAGCTTGAAGGCCTACATGGCTACTCTCTGAAGGAGCTAAATGATGAATTCTAGAAATCTGGCTAAACCATGTGCCTTATTGTATTCCTAGTCTTAGGTGGCAATTGGTTATGATGGATAATCATGTACATGACATAGTTTAAATCTCAGTTCTCATGAGATTTCTTCTCAGTGAATGCTCATTTCCTTGAATATATAGCAAGGCCATTGGCTACAGATTAAGGATATTTGACAGGATTCCTTCCATGAACTCACTCATCCCTCAGTGTTAACCAGTGTATTACTCTTTAATTCATGGATAACTTGAGCTATAAGACCTGATTAATATTTGAATGCTTCTGACTTTACCTTGGTGGCCTAGCTCCAGAATTGTCCTATACTCTTCTCAGTTATGGTCTAGGCCAGTACACATTTAGATGATAGAAAATGACTTTCAGTACTTTATGAGGAATAGAACTCTTAGATATTTTGTGCCCAGGCATATGAACTAGTCATTGCACTATTTCATTCCTATCATTATTTATAGTGTATGTTTCTGGTCTCAGATATATCTAATGTTACATGAGCACAAAGATATCCAATGAGCGAACAAATTAGAATCGTAGTATGCCATTGTAGATCACCATTCTTTGACAGTCAATTAACAAATGTTTCCGCTTATTCCCCTACTCAAACTCAAATATTTTTGGTGATACTTTGGTGACTTCCTAGTCAATATGGTTCTTAAATTAAAAAATAATAGATGTCATGGCAAAATCAAAGCAACCAGATTCATTCTGCTCCTTTGAAGTGCCTCTAAGATATGTATTTGTGTGGTTTTCAGAATGACGTTACTTGCTCCAGTCCATGTAATTCCCCGGTCTTGTAAATTTAGCTGGAACTAGTAGCTTGCCTCTATCTGTCACGTGAGCCACTGTAGTACTTACTCCTCTGACCTCCTCAGATGAAGAACTCTGATAATAATACTCAAAGTCATTTACTAGCCTGCTTTGAATGTTTATTGAATCAAAGTCTCATCTCATGAAACTACAGCAGTTATGTTGGCAAACTCAAGTAGATTCTGGAAGTGCAGTAGATTTGCACTGACTTCTCTGCAGTGACAGTGCAAGCTATGCCCACTTGTTCATGGAAACTATCACAAAAAGGAAGGCACTAGCCTAGTACTTCAGGCCTGGGGTACTTCTCTACAGGAAAGATATCCCATAATGATCCTTCCATCTCACCCCCTGCTTTTCACCTTTGGTCCTTCTACTTGGCATCTTCCAGTCTTAGTAGTTTCCCTGTGGTCATTTCAGAGCATCACTGTCTCCAATGAGTACACCAGAATATAATACTTATCTCTAGTATAGTAATTCTGGGGAACTATGCCAGATAGTCCCAGCTTGTTACCCAAATACACTCACAGAGTCCTTGGTCCTGCTTTAGCACAGTTTTAGCATTGTTCATTCAATCTCATTCATTGTTTTTTAATCCATGGGGATACATTCAGGCTGGTGCTTAAGTACTCCTGTTTGTAATTTTTGTCATTTGATTAGATTTCTTTCAGATTTCAGCCCTTATAAACTTTGTGGTGACTGTTCAAGAGGGATGGGAAAGTCGAAACAATACTCTCCCTCCAAATGTTAATATGATTGCACCATTTCTTACTGGAGCTGTACTTGACATGCTGGAGTTGCAGCTCAGTGTTTCTTTAGGAGTATAAGATGAAAAGAAAGTATAGAGTTGAAAAGAGAGAAGTGTAAGGGATTGGGGAGGGAACAGGGGAAACCATTCAAACAATGGTTTTTTTTTATTAGATATTTTCTTTATTTATATTTCAAATGATATCTCCTTTCTCAGATTCCCCTCTTGGGGGGGTGGAAACAAACCTGTTCTCTCTCCCCTCCCCCTGCTCACCAACCCACCCTCTCCTGCTTCCTGGCTCTGGCATAGAACCATCTCAGGACCAAGGGCCTCTTCTCCCATTGATAACCGACTAGGCCATCCTTTGCTACATATGCATCTGGAGCCATGAGTTCCACCATGTGTACTCTTTGGTTGGTGGTTTAGTCCTTGGGAGTTCTGAGGGTACTAGTTAGTTCATATTGTTGTTCTTCCTAAGGGGCTGCAAACCCTTCAGTTCCTTGGGTCCTTTCTCTAGCTCCTTCACTGGGGACTACCCTGTGCTCAGTCCGATAGATGGCTGTGAGCCTCTACTTCTCCATTAGTCGGGCACTGGTAGAGCTTCTCAGGAGACAGTTATATCAGGCTCCTGTCTGCCAGCACTTGCTGGCATCCACAATAGTGTCTGAGTTTGGTGATTGAATATGGGAAGGATTCCAAGGTGAGGCAGTCTCTGGATTGTCCTTCCTTTAGTCTATGATCCACAGTTTGTCTCTGTAACTCTTTCGATGGGTATTCTGTTCCCCCTTCTAAAAAGGATCAAAGTATCTACACTTTGGTCTTCCTTCTTGTGATTCTTGTGGTTTGTGGCTTGTATCTTGGGAATTCCAAGCTTCTAGGATAATATCCACCTATCAGTGAGTGCATACTGTGTTCTTTTGTGATTGAGTTATCTCATTCAGGATGATATTCTCCAGATCCATCTATTTCCCTAAGAATTTCATAAATTCGTTGTTTTAATAGCTGAGTAGTACTCCATTGTGTAGATGTACCACATTTTCGTTATCCATTCCTCTGTTGAGGGACATCTGGGTTGTTTCCAGGTTCTGGCTATTATAAATAAGGCTGCTATGAACATGGTGGAGCATGTGTCCTTATTACATGTTGGAGCATCTTCTGGGTATATGCCCAGGAATGGTATTGCTGGGTCCTCTGGTAGTACTATGTCCAATTTCCTGAGGAACCACTAAACTGATTTCCAGAGTGGTTCTACTAGCTTGCAATCACACCAGCAATGAAGGAGTGTTCTTCTTTCTCCACAACTTCACCAGCATCTGCTGTCACCTGAGTTTTTGATCTTAGCCATTCTGAGTGGTGTGAGGTGGAATCTCAGGGTTGTTTTGACTTGCATTTCCCTGATGACTTAGGATGTTGAACATTTCTTTAGATGCTTCTCAGCCATTCAGTATTTATCAGTTGAAAATTCTTTGTTTAGCTCTGTACCCCATTTTTTAATAGGGTTATTTGTTTCTCTGGCGTCTAACTTTTTCAATTCTTTGTATATATTGGATATTAGCCCTCTATCTGATATAGGATTGGTAAAGATCTTTTCCCAATCTGTTGGTTGTTGTTTTGTTTTATTGACAGTGTCCTTTGCCTCACAGAAGCTTTGTAATTTTATGAGTTCCCATTTGTCAATTCTTGATCTTAGAGCATGAGCTATTGGTGTTGTGTTCAGGAAATTTTTCCCTGTGCCCATGTGCTCGAGGGTCTTCCCCACTTTCTTTTCTATTAGTTTCAGTGTATCTGGTTTTATGTGGAGGTCCTTGATCCACTTAGATTTTAACTTTGTACAAGGAGATAGGAATGGATCAATTTACATTCCTCTACATGTTAACCGCGAGTTGAGCCATCACCATTTGTTGAAAATGCTGTCTTTTTTCTCCACTGGATGCTTTTAACTCCTTTGTCAAAGATCAAGTGACCATAGGTGTGTGATTCATTTCTGGGTCTTCAATTCTATTCCATTGATCCACCTGCCTGTCACTGTACCAATACCATGCACTTTTTATCAAAAATTCTCTGTAGTAAAGCTTAAGTCAAAGTATGTTTAATACCATTTACATTGCTCAGTGGATGGGTGATGATCCCTTCCTTTCTTCCCATTTCTCTCTTCACATTCTTTTCTCCTTTTTTTTTGTTAGATCATTTGTTATTATGTAACCACTTATGTATTCTTGGAGCCTGTAATTCCATTTGTGTCTCCTAAATATTATTTTCTTGTCTTCCCAGGTACTAGATTATATAAGAGACCAGGAGAAGTAGTGCCTCCTGCTTACAGGACCTTCTATTATCCTACTCAGAAACAGTAATCGAAGTATTTCCCTAGTCTTCAAAAAGCTAGTAGCCATAAAACTTCAAAAATACTGATAGTCCCGGGGTTGAGGCATTTGTGGGACACAGAGAGCATGCAATTAAAATGCATTAAAGAGATTCCCCGCTGGGCAGTGGTCATGCATGCCTTTAATCCCTGTACTTGGGAGGCAGAAGGAGGCAGATTTCTGAGTTCAAGGCCAACCTGATCTACAGAGTGAGTTCCAGGATAGCCATGGCTATACAGAAAAAAAAGGAAAAAAAAAAAAAAAAAAGAGAGAGATTCCCCATGTTCAAACCAGTCACTTAAGTTGATCATTGTAGTATGGGATGAATCTCAATATCTATAGGGACAGTGCAGCTATATTTTCCAATAATATATCATTACTATATTGAATTTATTTGCTCATCTATTAAATAGGAATGAAGTAATAGAGCAGAATAGTCATAGCAATGTATTTTTCCTACTGACTTTGTTGCTAGGTGTGTGGGGATACAAAGTATAGCTCTCAACTTAAAGGGAATAGAGAGAGTTTATTCAAGAGCTCATCATGAGTAACAATCACTCCAGAAACAGAGCTTTAGGTTATCTCAAATTCACTGTTCTAATATGGACAGAGTTCCATAGAGGTTTATAATGTTAATAATATAGAACAAAATAATAAATCAATAAACACATTGGTGGGCACATCAGAAAAGTGAGTACAGCAAATGGGAGAAGCAACTCTTGCTCCCGATGCTGTCCTCAGTAGAAAAGATGTGGAAGTTGAATGCAAAGTACAGTCTGCATCCTCCAAAAGTTTTTTGACTTTTGCTTTTATGAGGGAGGTAGCCACAGTTACAAAATATGGAGAAAATAAAGAAGAGCCTAAAATAATTAGGAAAAATGAGGAAATAAAAGGGTACCATAATACATGCTGTTAAAATTAATCCCCCTTTCAACCATTTTGATGGCTTAGTATCTAGTTACTTTTCACTATATTAAAAAAATGTATCCATGAAACAAAATTCATTTTTCATCACTTAAGAGTAGGGATGCAAAGGCAAGTCGGGGCAAAGTAAAAGGTTTAATTTAGAAACTGAAGACGATAAAGACTCATTAGCAGATGCCATCTTGTCTTTGAGTTTTAGGGACATAGTCATCATTGGGAATTGTGGGGGAAGTATCCCAGAGAGGTAGTATTAGAGTAACTTTTCATCACATCACGGGGAGGTGTGTCTTTGAATTTTCAATTGTTGACTCTGTATTAGTAGAGAACTAAATGCTGGCAGGATTTTGGTATTGTAATTCCTATGGCTCATCATTGGGATTTTTATTTTTGTAAATATTCATCCTTCCTCAACTGACTAGACAATCTAGAGTTATATCAGAGATTGGCTCACTGCTGGTTGGTTATAATAAAGAGCTGATGGCCAATAGCTGGACAGGAAGGGGAGGGTGGAACTTCTGGGCAGAGAGAATAACAACAGTGCAGGAGAAGAAAGCTGAAGCTGGAGATTCAGAGGGAAGACACAGAGGGGAGCAGACATGGACTACTGAGGCACAGAGAAAGCATAGAGGTAACTAGCCATGTGGCAGTGGACAAGATAGTCACACTTGAGTTAAGTTAAATGAGGTAGCTGGAGACTGTCCCAGCCAAAGGCCTAAGCTTTAAAATAAATAAATAAATAAACAAACAAATAGTGCCACAGCTAATGTATTTGGGTTCTTTTCCTAAGACTAGTTTTTTGTACATTCAAATATTAGTTTATTTACAAATATATCCTTTTTCTGAGGAAAGCCATAAAACACTAAATCTCCTTTGGTTGACCAAGGAAATAGAATAGTAGGATCTCACCCATTCTATGATTTCATTCGGAAGTGTCTTCTGTAACAAAGCTCCATTGAGAAATGAATAATAGCCTATTCACTTAAATTATGCGTGACTCTCTAATTAGTATTGGTTCACAGTTAAGTGAAAGCAGAGGATTACTTGGTCAATAAATGCACAAAAGGGGTATCATCCAAACTCAAGCATCAGATATGTAATACATAACTCAGTTCTTACTGTAATATTTACAGGACAAACATGTCTTGTCCAGTAATACAGGTACACTTGCCAAATGTCCAGAAGAAATTGTGAAAGTCATTAATTGCCTCAAAGGTTTTCAAAGTGTGATCTTATCAGCTTAGTAGTTGACCCACTTAAACTTACATTTACCAACTTAAAATTCCTAACATTACTCTTAAATGTGAATACAGGAGTTTAATTTTATCAGTTTGTTTAATAATCAGAATACAGAGGTGGTTTTGCATTTTCAAAATACACATAGAAATAATCCCTTGTCAGATTACTAGACAACATAGAGGTTCTTCTGATATTCACCTGTCTTACAAGAACAAGTGGGTTTTGACAGATAAACTATGTTCAGAAGTGAAATATAAAGTATAGCAGGGAATCAACTGTAATGATTGTTATGTATGGCACAAAGGAGTAATTTCAAATGCTTCCAGTTAAAGTCCTAATAAGATAAACACCATATTTACAATTCAGGTCCATGTAAAACTGATGGATTACCGAGAGCTCATTGAAATTCATTGATGTTGAGAAAATGTTTCTCATTTTTATTTTATTTTATTTGGTTTTTTTTTCGAGACAGGGTTTCTCTGTATAGCCCTGGCTGTCCTGGAACTCATTCTGTAGCCCAGGATGGCCTCGAACTCAGAAATCTGCCTGCCTCTGCCTTCCACGTGCTGGGATTAAAGGCGTGTGCCACCACCACCTGGCTGAGAAAATGTTTCTCTTATTAAACTTAAGCACAGATGTTGCATTCTACCAAAACTTCATTAATCACATTTTTCCTGCCTCTCCTTTGTTAAGGTCCACCATGAGTGAGAAGTGGGACTCAAACTCTTCAGAAAGCCAGAATCCCATCTGGAATGGCAATGACACACAGCATCACTGGTACTCAGATATGAACATCACATATGTGAACTACTATCTCCACCAGCCCCAAGTGGCAGCTGTCTTCATTAGCTCCTACTCCCTGATCTTTTTCTTGTGCATGGTGGGAAATACTGTCGTTTGCTTTATTGTAATAAGGAATAGACACATGCACACAGTCACTAATTTCTTCATCTTAAATCTTGCAATAAGTGATTTACTGGTTGGAATATTCTGTATGCCTATCACGTTGCTGGACAACATCATAGCAGGTACGTTGGCTTGTGTGCTGTATAAAGATGATCTGAGAAAAGTTTCCATACATACCCCGAGTCAGAGCAGAGTCATTCATTCATTGACACATACCTATTGAGTTCCCGGAAGTGTTCTAAGTATCTGTCCTCACAGATGAACATTCTAAACAAGATGTGTAATAATGAGATCGATGTATAGTCTGAGAATAAGAACTTCTCTTTGACATATCTAGGTCCAGGTTGTCACTTCTTTGGTACCACCTGACATTTCTAGAGGTTCAGGGTAGTGTATTTCCTAATCCCAGTAAGGTGTTCATTCAGAGTGTTGATTTAATACTGTGGTCTTAGTTGAGAAACAACATTTGATATGTTCGTTTCTATCTCTATATGAAAATAATTAAATCATCTCAACATATTAGAGTTACCCAAAGTAGGACAAGCTATATTGAAGTGCAGATCTGCTCATGACATTCAGTTTTTCTGCCATATCTATTTTAAATTAAATGGTTACTTTACTATTTTGCACATAAATCACCTCACCATGCCCTTGATTTTGCTCCCCAATGATTAGCGGCTTGAAGAATCTCCTGTCTTTTGTTTCGGTAATTATGGCCACATATCTAAGTAACATGCAACTCATGTAATTTTATGTTTCTCAGCTGCATAAGACAAAAATTTAATTTTGGTGATCCACTTATACCACACAAACACAAACATGCACTCATGTGCTTCACTACCTCTATCGGCCCAGGCTAGGACTAGCTTGCCGATTGCTAGGTCTCCCCACTAATGCTTTCTCTGGGCTCTCCACTTCAGTTTGTCTTTGGTCCTCTGCTTTCTAGGTGCACCACTTTGTCTACCTTATTCCTTCCTAAGAAATAGTACATTGCAATGAAACATTTCTGAGAACTTACATGTCTGTAAATGTCTTTCCTTCACTCTCATACTCAGTTATATAGTTAGCTATGTGAACAATTCTGAGATGGACATTTTCCTCTCAGAGTTTTAGAGATTGCTTTCTTATTACTTCTTAGAAATGTTTAAGTACTGTTGAAAAGTTTGACTCTTGCTGTCTTTTATTTAAGTTGCATATTTTTTTTGTCCTAAAAGCTTTTTCAGTTTTCTTTTTCCCCCAATGTTCTGAATTTTGTAGAATTAGGGTTGGAAGTTGCTTTCTTGAAGTGTGGTTATTGCACTGGATACAAACTACTCCTTTCAATCTGAAAACAAATGTGCTTCATCCTGGCAAATTTTCTTGACAAAGTCTTTTTTCCCTTCTTTGGATGTATTCTTCACAAGGAAGAGGTCGGGGGCCCTTTCCATTATGTCTCATTCAATTTATGCCTCTTGTTTTCAAAGGTGTGCATGTTGTGTGTATGAGTGTGTGTGTGCGTGTGTGCGTGTGTGTGTGTGTGTGTGTGTGTGTGTGTGTGTGTGTGTGTGTGTGTGTGTGTGTGTGTGTGTGTGTGCGTGTGTGTGTGTGTGTGTGTGTATGTGTGTGTGTGCGTGTGTGTGCGTGTGTGTGTGTGTGTGTGTTGGGATGGGGTATATACCTATAACATCAACATAGCAATCCAGGCAGGGGGACCTGCAAGTTAAAGTTCAGTGTGGTCTACATAAAGCTGCTATACCCAAATTCCAAGGATTTGAGACTAGCCAGTTTGCTTAACGGTTAAGAGCCATTTTAGAGGACCTAGTTTTAGTTCTCAGCACACATTGTTGGTTGTCTCATGACTATGACTCTAGCTTCCAGGAGATTGGATGCCGCCTTCTGGCTTCTGTGGGCACCTGAACTCACCAGTGTATACCTATACATAGACACACTCATATTCATGACTTTAAAATAATAATGTCTTTCTTTTAATCCAAGAGTTAAGTATATAGCTCAGTGTCAGCATGCTTGCCTAGCCTATGTAGGGACCTGGGGTCAACCCCAAGCACTGTGGGAAGAGAAGGGTCTTCTCAACTTTCCTCTGAGTTCCTCCATTTTATTGTCTTAAGTTACTCAGCCTTACTTTTGTTTGTTTTCTGTATCTTTACTATCTTTTCTGTCTTTACTTTCATTTCATAGTTTTGAGATTACTGGTAACATCTTTATTCTGTTTTTGTGTGAGTTTTCTATTGCACAGTCCTTTCTCACATTCCCTTTAATTCATATCTGAGGCTTTCTTAGTGTTAAGGATCACTTAGTGGGAATTCCTATGTGTTCAACAGACTCACCAAGGAATCTAATTTTATGATCTAGACTGCCTAGGAGGCTGAAGTAGGGAGATGGTGAGACCTTGCCTCTGAAAGCAAAGTTGAAACAATCATAAAAGGCAAATTCAAATAGGGTGCTGTTAAAATATGCTCATTTGTGGTATTTGTGCTGAGATTAGATATGAATAACTTTTAAAAAAATGAATCTATGGTTTTGTTTTGTTTTGTTTTAAGAAAATAGACTTTTAAGATCTAAAAACCAGTGTTTAGGAGAAGTTATGGGTTTTGTTGTTGTTGTTGTTGTTGTTAAATAGCAAATGAGCATTCAGAAGGTCAGACTGCTTTGATAGCTTTATTGACTTCTCTTAGAAATGTCCTAGACACTGAGGTTTAGGTAAGTAACTGAAATAGATGACTGCTGTTCATGCCAAGGAGTCTCCATTATTCTGAAGTAACTGTCATGTGAGTCATGCACTGTGTGTATTTGTATCATATGTAATTCCAAGTTCCTCATAATTTATAGAGTGTATTTATAAATAAGTAAATTAATATTCTGGCTATTTTAGTCATTTAAAGCAATGTTTCTCAAACTGTGGATTGCATCCCCCCGGAGGGGTTCAAACAACTTTTTCAGAGGGGTCACCTAAGACCATAACATATAATTCATAACAGTAACAAAATTAAGTTATGAAGTAGCAATGGAGATAATCTTATGGTTCGATCACCACAGCATAAGGGACTGTATTAAAGGGTCACAGAGTTAGGAAGGTTGAAACCACTCATTTAAAGAATTGCAACATAAGGTTTGATGATTTGCACTCTGGAAACTTTCCTAGGTTTAAATATTTTTAAGTCGATTGGAGCAAGGTGTATATTTATGGTTTTTACCTTGTATAGAGATGCCACAAGTTTGAGAACAGAGCATTCAGAATCTTCTCCAGAGGATTAAATGCAGTAGCAAGAGTGAAGCACTTCTTATAGTACCCAGGATGTAAGCAATACTGTGTAAGACTTGCACTGAGGAAGTTCATTCTGTGTGGAGGAATTACTGAAAGTGCTGTCATACATTATTCCATGGCAGCTTTCATTTCTTCCCTTTTGTTAATATGTGCCATAGAGCAAGGTAAAATAATTGTCTCAAAATCTATTCTCTCCAACGCCCAGGATGGCCATTTGGAAGCAGCATGTGCAAGATCAGTGGGCTGGTGCAAGGGGTTTCAGTCGCGGCCTCCGTCTTCACTTTGGTTGCAATAGCTGTGGACAGGTAAGTTGGCTCCAAACCATGAGTCCCAGAAAGAGTTAATGACTTAGTTCTTACAGCTTGTTGCCATTACTAAATGGTACTGGGTATACTCATACAACTATATACCTGTTTCTATTACTACACCTAAGGGGCACCACCCCACAATTATTGCTTCACTGAATGTATAGAAAATAATTACATAATTCGTGTAATTACACCTATTTTTTTCAGTTCTCAAAGGGGATTAATATTTTCCTTGCAGTTACAGCTCGGGAATATAAACCAAGTGGGTATTTAATTTCAGAATCATTGATACATTGTTTTTCCTCTTTGCAAAAGTTATATAACATGACCAGTTGGGCCTTCCATGTTTGTCGTTATGAACCACATCACTTTTTTGGTAAGAGATACATGATTTGTATGTGTGTGCTCACTCAAAATATACATCACATTTTTAAGAAACACATTAAAAACAAGGTGTCCTACAAGTAAATGTTCTATAATCGGTAGGGCTCTCTACAGTGACTGAAAGCTGTACTATCATTTGCATTTCTACTTCAACCTTAAGTTTAACTATTTTACTTCCATGTACAGTTGGTACTTAAATGTCCTTAAAAGCTTTTAGCAGTATTTCTGATATGATACTTGAAAAAAATTTTTAAAAAAGCATTGGCCCTCTTTACTTTCAAAGGCAAATGAGATTAAAATCAAGCAATTTATGATGGTTTTTAGTAGGTAATGTTAGAGAGATTAAAATGAATGAAGCTAGGTTGCATAAGTCAATGATTCCATTTGTGTACATTTCAAAACCATATACTGCTGGAGAGATTACACAACAATACACACAATATGGTGTTGTGATGTAAAATCTAAAACATTCCAGATTCAGACTAATGCTGGAAAATCAGAAATGCATACACATGAGGGGTGATTAGCAACTTCAGAATGCCTCTGCAAACAGGAAGATAAGTGAATATGGAGAGCTGCCAAGAGCACAGCAGCTTCAGATGTAATGTTTACTGTAAGACAGCATACTGTCTGAAGAACTCTGAAGGATGTTGTGTATTTTCTTCCACTTTTTAATGCTTGAAAATGTAATGAGGTTACTTAATAAATGAATGCAAAGGTGTTTTATTCTTTTGCATGGCACCGCGCCTTGATCTCCAGCAGGTTATTGACTTTTTGACTGTACATTTTACATATGTCCTGTGTAGTGTTTTGTCAACCTTTCACAAGCTAACAAGCTAGTCATCTGAGAAGGAACTTCAACTGAAAAAAAAAAGCAGCAGTCTCCATGAGGCCAGCCTGTAGGCAAATCTCTGTGAAGGGGTTCTTGATTAATAATTGATGTGGGGGTGATGTGGTACTATCCCTTAGTAGGTGGTCCTGGGATGATTAAAAAAAAAAAGGAAGATTCAAGCTAGGATACAGCACTCTTCCATGTCCTCTGCCTCCACAATTCCTGCTCTGACTTTGCTCAGTGATGGAGTGTGGCCTGAGAACTATAAGCTGAAATAAATCTTTCCTCCTGAATTGATTTTGGTCATGATCTTTTGTCTGCTGTGTTTTATTTTTTGGGACAGAGTTTCAGTAAGTCACCTTATATGGACTGGAATTAACTAAGTAGACCAGGCTAGTCTCAGACTCATAGAAATCCATCTGCTGCTGGATTTTGAGTGCTGGGGTTAAAGGCCTGCACCACCATGCCCTGTCTTGGTCATCATCTTCATCATGGCAATAGACACCCTACCAAAGCAACATATATTTGAGATTTCTATCACAGTTATAACTTTAGTTTCATTCATTTCATTTTTAATAATCCAGAGAAGGTACCAACATTGCACCATAATTATCAAATCATCACTCTTATTTTACTAATGCATTTAGTCTTTGACAATTTCATACATGCATATGATTCCCTCTGATGACTCTCTCATAGCCTCTCTTATCTCTGCTCCCACCAATGCCAGCATCCCTTCCTTCTTTTCTACAAATCTCTTCCCCATACTTATGACATGCTATTTTGTTTTGGCTCACATAGAGTTTAATGAGGCTGTTTATGTGACCATGGCTTTGCAACTATCTTAGAGCTTTGTAGGCTCACCAGTGGGTACACAAGTGAATTTCAACTCCCCCCATTTCCAGAATATGTTAGTAGAATATGTTCAGCAGTAAGTCGTATGGCCCCATGGGCCCCCTCTCCATCCACAACTCACAACTGGATGGGTCAAACTTGTACAGGCCCAATATTACTAGATATAGCTGCTGTGAACTCACGATTGCTGTGGCCATATCACAGCATTTCTCCTTTGAAGATGGCATTTCACAGTCTTTATATCTCCTGAGCCTTAAAGGGATAAAGCAAATATCTTCTTAGGTCTGAGTCTTCAACTATCAATTATTCTTAGCATCTTGTGAAGCTATGACTATCTGCATTAATCAACATTCATTGAAGAGGGGCTTCTCTAAAGGTAAGGTTGAGCATAGCCATTGTCTGAGGTTGTAAATAAAGGAAAGGAAGTTTGATGCTATTTCACTTTAGCTAAGCAGCAGTAATAGGTTTCTCCTTTGAGCCTGCAACCTCTTTAGTCAGGCAGGGTATTTGACTTGGTGTAGAGTACTAGCCAAGGTTCCAGCTTGTGGAAAAGACTCAGAATCTGTTCCAGAGGGGAACTGGTTCTAGGCAAGGGTTCTGCCTTGTGGAGCAGACTCAAAGTTAGTTCCATAGGGGAACTGGTTTCACCCCTAACAGCTGTGCCAGTTTCCCCAATGAGCACATCTCGCCTGGCAGACTGGTTAATAATCTTCACAGCTGAGTGAGAAGGTTTATGTCCTAACTGCCTCTGGAACCATGCAGAGCTCCATCTGGTACTATGTAAGCTAGCCAGAAGGGAGAAAGCTTCCAGCTCAATTCTAGCTTCACTTCTCTATATCTTGCATGTAAGGTATGTGGTGACTTCAGCAACAGTCTTATCACATCTTTGTTTAGTGCAATGTGTCACAGAGGTTAATTTGGAACTTCTATTCAGCCATTACTTTCTTTATCTGCATATCTGTCTGCCAAGTAAGAAAATCTGCTTTAGAATCTCACTAAAACAAAACATATATAAATAGGTGATGAGACCTAAGATGATAATGTACATAAGAGCACATACTTTTATAATTCATCATAATGCAATCTAACAATAATAAGAATCACAATAACAAAAGCAGCAAAACTCCTTAACAGATTTTGAATTGCCATGCTCAACAGGGAGTAGAGAGAGGGTCTTCATCAGATTTCATAATGATGCTTGTCAGATCCATAGAACTGTGAAATATCTAAAACCACTTTTTAGTGTAAGACATTAATAATTTATTACTCTTGTGACTCTATGGGCTGAGTGAGCACCACTCTCAGTCTCCTGCTGCCTAGATCACTCATGCTGCAGTGTTACTGTGAATTAAATTGAGACTGATGTATCTAATGTTCCCCAGGGCCTTTTCCCATGTGCCTCTCATCCAATTTAAGTTTCTTGGAACCCAGAAGCTGCAATTTCAGAAGAAGCATCCAAAAGGACAGCCCAGATGTACATTCTTGTTAATGTCTACTAGCCAGAAGGCATTCCATGACCAAGCACAGAAATGGAATATTGGGAACATTAAGTATCTGAGGGGGAATTGGCTCATGGATTGCTACTGATGAGATCTCTCCTGCAGTACAGTAGATCTGGCTGTCTACTGAACCTACCACTCTGCCAACCAACTGCCTGGGTCGAAATAATGCATAACAATAAACAAAATGGTAACATTTTCTGAATCCACATCTTCATATTTTAATTTTATATTTAAAAGAACATCTCATGCAAGCCTATGGGGCTAAGTCTATGGCACAGTTTTAAGGGGCTGTCTATAGATGAATAGAAAATATTCAATATATTCCAATGTGATACGATTACCACCTTTTCTCATGAATAGCATCTGAGCGGCTCTTTGCATTCATGAGATCATATGAAATGAAACAGCATTCATTTTACTTTGAATTAAAACATATCTTTTGTCAGTTACATAAGTCAGCGAGCCATACTGCATTACCATAGGTGCTAACTTTCTGTGTTTTCGAAGAAAACGTAAATGGATGTCCTCACACTTGTTGATGCAGTGCCTCACTGATCTGTACCTCTCTTTGCAGATTCCGGTGTGTGGTCTACCCCTTTAAGCCAAAGCTCACTTTCAAGACAGCCTTTGTCACGATTGTGATCATCTGGGGCCTGGCCATCACCATTATGACTCCATCTGCAATAATGTTACATGTACAAGAAGAAAAATACTACCGTGTTAGACTCAGCTCCCACAATAAAACGGGCACAGTCTACTGGTGTCGGGAGGACTGGCCTAGACAGGAAATGAGGAGGATCTATACCACGGTGCTATTTGCCACCATCTATCTGGCTCCACTCTCCCTCATTGTTATCATGTATGCAAGGATTGGGGCTTCCCTCTTCAAGACGTCAGTGCACTGCACAGGTAAGCAGCGTCCAGAACAGTGGCATGTATCCAAGAAGAAACAGAAGGTCATCAAGATGCTGCTGATCGTGGCCCTCCTTTTCATCCTTTCCTGGCTTCCCTTGTGGACCTTGATGATGCTGTCAGACTATGCTGATCTGTCTCCTAATAAACTGCGTATCATCAACATCTACGTCTACCCTTTCGCCCACTGGCTCGCCTTCTGCAACAGCAGTGTCAACCCCATCATTTATGGATTCTTTAATGAAAATTTTCGCAATGGTTTCCAAGATGCTTTCCAGGTCTGCCAAAAGAAAGCTAACTCCCAGGAAACCTACGCCCTGAGAGCTAAATGCAACATAGTCATAAACACATCTGGCCTGCTGGTCCAGGAACCGGCATCTCAAATCCCAGGTGGGGAAAATTTGGGATGTGGAAAAAGTGCAGACAATCCCACACAAGAATCCTTGATGGAGGAAATGGGAGAAGCTACTAACAGTACTGAGGCTTAAAAAGATGGTGTGGACCCTAGTTCTGCCTGATGTCATATAGCATTAAATATTGTTGCTTGTTGTGGCTTTTCATTTCTTGTATTCTGATGAAAACGTTTACTGAAAGCCTTCTTTGTCAAAAATAAAAGTAGGAAAGTGGTCTTTCTAACCAGGCTTATGGTACATGAAATATTCAGAAACTTTCATGTTTGCCTGAAGTGTTTCAAAAGTCTGACCATTCCCATTTTAACCATTCATTTTATATGAGTCAAGTAAACCAAGCATGTGTGTTTGTTTTTGTAAGTCTGTCATCTTATCTGTCTGTCTCTCTATCCATCCACCTTTCCTCCTGTTATCCATCCTCTGCCTATCTAGAACAGTGGTTCTTAACTTGTTTGGAGATCAAACGATCCATTCACAGGAGTCACCTAAGACCATCAGAAAATGCAGATATTTACATTACACTCATTACAGGAGAAAAATTACAGTTATGAAGTTTGAAATGAAAATGATTCAATGGTTGGGGGGTCACCACAACATGAGGAGCTATACTAAAGGGTCGCAGCATTAGCAAGTTAGAAACCACTGATTCAGAAGGACACATATCTCCCTAGATTGTGCTGGCTATACTTTGCATGGAAGTACATTTTGTCAATTATAATTGATTTTGTATTTGAAAATAATGTGCTCTGCTTTTGAAATGGGCTAGCCTTTGAAGGAAAGTGTTGTGTTACCTGAAGTCTTTGCTACTGATTTCTCGTTCCTGTTGATTAATCTTGATTACTCTTAAAGCATGATGCTAGAAGCCCATCAGTAATGATGTCCCTAGCTACTTCACTTTGTGTGATAGAACCACAGTACCACGGAAAGGAAACTGTATTTCTTACAATTTAAAAGGTTTTTTTTCTTTGAAAACAATAAAGTTAGAGAAATCATAATACTCAATAGAAGTTGCTGCTAGGGCTAGAGAGATGGTTCAGTAGTCGAGCCCATTCGTGGCTCTTGATGACTGACTACCATTACCCACCTCGTGGTGGTTCACAACTATCCATTACCTAAATTCCAGGGTATCTAAACCCTTTGCTAATTTCTCCAGGTACCAGGCACAGATGTGGGGCAGATATACCCACACGGGCAAACATATTATAAACATAAATATTAAATACATCTAAGAAAGTTCTTAAATGACTGTTGGCTTCTCAATATTTTCATTTTAACAGAATGTCCAAGCAAAAGACAAAATTCTTACATACTGCAGCAGGTGGCAGGGAACACCACTTCCCTCTCTTCCTCTTCTCTTTTAAAAAGGGACATCAGAGCTGGCAGCTGTTATCCTAAGAGTTCCCTGGCATATAGACAGAGCAAGGACTCTTTTTTCAAACTTCCTACTGGAACCAATATTTGAAAATGTCACACACAGATTAATAGGTTAGCATTAAGGTATAAGATTTGATAACTCCCTATTACCACCATGCAGGGTGTAATAACTTCAAGTGGTAAGCTCATCTGGGGTAAGATAGGCTCCCAGGAAGTAGGGCGTTACAACAAAACAATTTGCTTGGCAAATGAAAATAAATTCTGGATATTGAAATAGCATGTCCTACAGTCATTGGTGTAGTTCAAGTTGAAAGGTTTCCAACAGTCTGGCAAGAGTTAATTATTGAAGTTTGATCTGAACTGAGTTATGGTGTGTGCCTTCCTGCCATCAGGGTGGCCAATCCTTTAAACATTTAGGTTAGGAATTTCACCCTTTCTTCTTGGTTTATTAAAATTCTGCTTATGGTTAGTGAAACTGAACATTACAAATGATTTACTAGGGACTATGCCTTGCTCATTGCGACCTGGATGGACATTTGGCTGGCTAGTCCTCAGAACACTTGCAAAGCCCTCACTCCCACCTTCCTGTATGTCTGCAGCTATATTTCCTCACTGGCTTTTCCTTAACAGTTGTGGTGCTCACTGCTGTTAACTCTGTGTCCTGCTGAGGATTTGCGCTTTCAGCTCTTTTGACAGTTGGCAGGATCATCTTCTTTATGTAGATAGCTAATTTGTTCTTCACTCTAAAATGCATTTGGACACTCCTTTAAACATGTACAGGCCCCAGGCTATCCCAGGCCTGACCCTCATCTACTTTCTATATCTCTGACAGAATATTTTATAAACTTTTATCAAACTTAGGTGTTTAGCCTAGATTGTTGTGTGCTTTTTATTTTCTATTTTTTTTTGTTTCAACTTCCTGAGTTACCATTCTTTAACATCTGCCCAAAGAGCCCCCCTCAAGAAGTCTACCTGCATTCTTAGTGCAAGAAACTTCATCCTTATTCCAGCTTATTGGTGATGTCCAGATAAGAGTATATGGGAGCAGCAAAGGTGAGGACACTAAAATATCCAAACCTTAGTACTATTTGGATTATGGAATCATGGCAGGGTATGATCACATCTGCCAGGGTAAGACTTCAGGCAAATATATTTTGTATAGATACATTTTTTTTTGCATTTGCAAGGCTTTAATCACAATGAATTGCTATGAATTTGCTATTTTGTGAATATCAAGTGATGGGAGAGACAAGCTTGTAAAATAAAAAGCAGAGTAGTTATTACTTGCTATGTGGAAACCATTGCTATTTTGATTGTAGTTATAATAATATAACATAATAGTACAATATTCTTAATATCATGTAAAACAATTTTCAAAATATACTTTAAGCCTCACAAGGTACTCTGAGGTCTATGGTGTTTTCATTTTTCAGAAGGCAGCAATGAGTTCTGGTTCTGCCAAATTCTTTTTTTTAAAATATGTTATGCTTGAATGTCTGTAGGAGGGTCATGATGCATGTATGTAGTGCCTTCATGGAGACCTGAAAAGGTTGTCGCATACCCTGAAGTTCCAATTAATACCTGGTTACAAACCACCTAATGTAGATGATGGGACCCAAACTCAGGTTCACTGGAAAAGCAGAAAGCTCCCTTAACTACTGAACTATCTTTACAGTCCATGTTCCTAAAATCTCAAAAAAAAAAAAAAAGGTGGGAAGTCAGTAGATATAATTCAAAAAAAATTTTAACATTTTTCCCCAATGTTAACTCATCCTGTGTTACTGTGAGTTTGTTTTGAACTCATTATTAACTCCTTTTTAAATAGCTATTCTTTTGATTGTACAATAAACAGCTTTTATTTGTGGAATTCTGGAGAATTACAGGTGGTAAACAGAACAGAATAAGTTACATATGTCTTTCCTTTCATAAAGGAAAACCACTGGTTTAAAGATTTATTTTAACCAGCCCCAGGCTCAGCATGTCCATCAGCAGAGGACTCACCCTTGAGGAATGATGAGGTGAGCAATTATAATAGAGGAAGTGATGAGACAGACACCCTTGAAATACTTATGGCTTTTACTATACTTTTGTCATGACGGAATCTGTTCACAGCCCGCACTCTATCATAGCACTCAGAGCAGCCTCCGTAGATACTCAGCTGTTTTCCTCAACTTCTTACTCTAAGAAGTGAGAGCACATTTGAATTCACTGCTTTACTTACAAGCCAGTACACTTGACCATTTCTCTTTGTTTCTAATTTATATTTCTTCTTCTGACTTTTTGACTCACTTTCTACAGTTAGTTTTGTCTATTTATTCTTCTTACCTTTTGTGTTTTAGCTATATCAGTCCACAATAGCAGGAAGAATTTTATTTATTTTTTTTAAGACAGGATCACTTCATGACAGCAGAAACATCACAGTTTGCTTTTTAATATTGTTGATAATTTTAACTTGGAAAAGACCCAAGTGTTTAAAAACACTTACATGTCTTTACTTTTTCTGTCCTTACCAACTTCTTGACCTCCTCTGGAAACCATTGCGCTGCTGTGGAAACCACCCTGGCTGCCTGGCTGCCTGACTGCCTGGCTGCCTGGCTGCCTGACTGCCTGGCTAGCTCCTCTCTCCCCATTGCTCTGGCTGCCTGGCTAGCTCTTCTCTCCCCATTGCTCTGGCTGCCTGGCTAGCTCCTCTCTCTGGAGTCCTCTGTGGTTTCTGGTTTCCTCACCTGCCTATTATACTCATCCCATTTCCCTTCATATCCTGGCTCCTCTTCCTTACAGGTCTCAGCTCAAATCTCTCCTGCTTATTTCCCCCATTGTAAATCTCATTATCTCTAATTGTCTTGAACTTTCACCTCTAAACTTGTGTAATATCTCTACATTCTACCAGGCAGTAAATGTAAGTCTAAGATTTTTATCTCATACCTCATTTTATTTCTGGTCCTTAAGAGAGCATTTGGCCTACCATAGATGCATGATAAATATTTGTTGAGAAATAAATTGAACAGTTATAAATACCTTATGTTTTTTGTTTATTAATTATGAACAAGCCATATTTTCTTTTCCATTGTTGAAAGAAATCCAGAATGCAATAGAAGTATTAGGTAATCCTGAAATGCAAATTAAGTAAAATGAAAGTCATTCCTTATGATATTTTCATGTCGCAGTTACTGTTCTGTCACTTTGGGGCATGTTCATGCTTTCATTAATAAGGATATGATTCTATGACATGTTTTATACCTGTTTTATTAGTTAAATATATCATAGATATGTTTCTATGTTGTTTGAGTTTCCCAAATACTTTATTAATTTCAATGTCATTCCATTAGGTACTAAGTGTCTCTGTAGCTGGAAATGTCACCAAAGTCTTAATTTGTAAAGTGTGTGATTATGTAAAAATCTCATAACAATGAGAATATTGCAGAAACTCAGAATAGATCTAGGAGAAATGAAATTGCTTAGCTAAAATGCATTTCTTTTTGTTTTAATGTTCATTATAAAATACCATCTCATTTTTTTAGAAACACATTATATTCATCTGTGGTATAAGACAGTTTGTTCACATATGCTCTCAAATATTGTATTTTCTAGAAAACGTTTCTTTCTAATCAATTTGGTAAGAATGTATTATGCATATGGTATCATGCATATGGTTTGAGTAGTTAATGTTTCCCACAGGCTCATAGGTTTGAATACTTGGTCCCATAAAGCATGATGTCCTGTTAAGTTTAGAGAGTTTTGAGACTATAGGCTATGTAGCAGAAGTAGGTCGCTGGGAAGAAAGCTTGAGGATGGTATCCATTTCTGCTTCTTGTCCCATGCTCTCTGCTGCTTGACCCAACAAGGTGTCAACAAACACTGCAGCAAGGACCTGCTACTGTGGAGTAAGCATTTCTCGGCGTCATGTCTTTCCTACCACGATGAATTTTAACCTTTGGAACTGTGAGCCCAAATAAGCCTTTTTTATCTTAAGGCGCTCTATGAGGTACTTTAATCACAATGATGACAAAGGCACCTGATATACAAAATGGTACTGAGAAGTGGGGTAATTTCTATGATAAATGTGCCTGTGTGGTTTTAAGCCTTTGGAACTGGTATGTGAAAGGAGTATGAAACAGCTTGAAGCTTGCCATGTCTTGTATAGCTTAGATCCTGGAATTCTGACTACAGATATGGAGGGAAGGAAGACAGGATAGACATATAAATACAGGCACAGTAAAGCCAGGCTCAGGTGGGCTTCTCTAACAGCTGCAACCTGGAACCTCAACATGAGGTTGACTAGTCTTGGTAGGAGAGACTGTAGGCAAGCAATCTCTGGCTGCAAACAGAGGAAGCTGCAGCTAACAGTTTTTGAACACCCTGATCAGTTGTTCATAGAAATTCAGACTCCCAAGGAGAACCTTATTACCCCTCATAAGCCTACCCCATATAAAGAATTGTCTGGCTTTGCCAAATGTCTCGCGGGTTTGAGCACTGGAGTCCTGAAAAGGGCAATGCCGACAACAAATATACACTCATGCAGGACTTCACACACCCACGGCTTCCTCTGCTCCCTACAGAAGCTATGGACTAGAATGTTGAGAGCAGAGTTTAAGAGGGTCATTTTGATGGAAGTTTGAAGACCGGAATACTGAGGGAAACACAGACTGTGACTAAGAGGTTTTAGAGAGAAATAGGACTGTATTGGGAACTCTGCTAGAGGACATTAGTGTTACATTATGCCCATTAATGTGGCTCCTTTCTGTGCACACCCTCAAAATAACCCTCAAGCCCTGGTATAGTTGTTTTGCAGTGCTATTAGC
Source organism: Mastomys coucha (assembly GCF_008632895.1). Classification (NCBI taxonomy): domain Eukaryota; kingdom Metazoa; phylum Chordata; class Mammalia; order Rodentia; family Muridae; genus Mastomys; species Mastomys coucha. Next base: position 81,706,899 of record NW_022196905.1, read on the forward strand.
CATGTGTTTGGTGAGAATCTAGCCCAGAAAGCAGAACAGAATGATGTGGGAAAGGAACATTTGATAAATGGAGAATGTGCATACTAAATTTGGAAAGCTGGAGCAGGCATATTGCCATGGGGTCAGGCTCATTATTGGCTACATAGTAAGCTCCAGGCCACCTAAGCTACAGAGGGAGGGTTCATCTCAAATCAATAAACAAATGAAGTCAAGCTGTGGGCAAAGTAGATACAGAGAAATATCTATGGGTATTCAAGAGTTTAGTGTCGCTACTGAGAAACTGCGCCTTTCAAATGAAGATAATAGCATGACTTGAGAACAAGACTCCACCTGTGGGAAGCTCCAGCCTACACAAATGAAAACCCATTTAAAATACATTCATTTTAAAAGAAAGTGGCACTGCAGAGTATGCTGCTTCGACAAGTCGACCAATAAGAAATGAGTTTTCAAGTCATTCAACTAGGCATTCAGAGGCCACTGTAGCTGTGTTGGAGGAGGGGAAGGTAAATCTCAAGCAGGCAGAAGAAGCTAGATTCCAAGGTCACACCTTCTAATCCTTCCAAACAGTTCATCAACTGGGGACTAAGTGGGCAAATGTGCCTGTGAGGCACATTCCCATTCCAATGACCACAGCAAGAACGTGTGTTTCTCTGGCGCTTCCAGAAAGGAAAAGAGCCTTATAAATTCCTTGGATTTAGCCCAGTCAAATCTTTGCTGGATTTAAAACCTACAGGTTAGTAAAATTATGCATTTATTAAGCCACTAAACTAGTGGAAAGTTGTTAATGTCTACAATAGCAATACTATCAATTCTATGTGGAAGGAAACAGAAGGAAATGACCACCATAGTAGAGACAAGTATATGTATTACTTTGAAACATGGATACATGGCCATAAAAAGTTAGTTGATTAAAAAAACAAATCTGGTTGTAAGAAGCGCTACTCCTAAAGGCTCAGAAGGAAATAAAGAACTGTTACAGTTAATTGGAGGAAAGAAGATCTTTGGTACAGTTTGGCAGGATTGTATCCTGTTTTGAGAAACACATTAACAATGAACTTGGCCATTCAACAGAGGGCTTTTGCAGTTACTGAGAACTGAAGGTTTTAGCTGGTGCTAGCCAGTGGGCAGAGGGTATTTTTGAGAACTGTGTTATTAGTAAACTTGATGGTTTGTATGTTCTTCATGTAAAATTCTAAAGTAAAGAGATCAGTTAAGAAAAGGAACTGTCAAAAGGTTAACAACGATAAAAAGATAGCATGATGATTTGGGAAATTCGGAGGCTGTACAAATCACAAATTCAGGACTTGCCCTTCATTGCTAGCTACTTGGTTGCATAAATGACCCAAACTCTCCATAAAATCAAAGGTTCACTGCTTGTTACCAGCTGCATGGCTATGGGTGAGGGAATCAGTCTCCCCATCAAATTCAAGATTGTGTGGTTGTTGACAACTGCATAATTGTGTAAGGAACTCACTCTCTCCATCAAATTCAGGATATATTGTTCATTGCTAGCTGCATGGTTATGTGTGAGAGGATTAGCCTCTCGAAGCATCAGTGTGCTCATCTGTGCAGGTATAAGAGCATGTGTTCACAGATGGCGCCTATGCCATAAAGCACTGGACAGTGTTGACATGTCAGTACTTTGCCTCACATACCTTATATTTTGGTAGGACAAGTCTATTTTTCCAAATCAATTTCAAAATGATACTCTAATATACTTATTGTACCTTGGATAAAAAAATTGTGCTACATGATTATGAATTAGAATGAATATAAATAAAAATACTTTCCAAATAAAAATCTCTTGTTTTCTATGAAGTGTTTCTTTTTGTTTGTTTGGTTTGGTTTGGTTTTTTTGTTTTGTTTTATTAGATATTTTCTTTATTTACATGTAAATTTCTCCTTTCCCAGTT
>NW_022196905.1:81708821-81709160 GCF_008632895.1 Mastomys coucha
TGAGACCCTGGGAGCTCTGAGGGTACTAGTTAGTTCATATTGTTGTTTGTCCTAAGGGGCCGCAAACCCCTCAGCTCCACAGGTCCTTTCTCTAACTCCTTTATTGAGGACCCTGTACTCAGTTCAATGGATGGCTGTGAGCCTCTACATTGTATTAGTCAGGTACTGTCAGAGCCTCTCAGGAGATAGCTATATTTAGGCTGGCTTGCCCTTCCTTCAGTCTCTGCTCCATAGTTAATCTCTGCAACTCCTTCCCATGGGTATTTGGTTCCCCCTTTTAAGAAGGAATGAAATGTTCACCTTTTGATCTTCCTTCTTCTTGAGTTCCTTGTGGTTTGT
>NW_022196905.1:81716164-81716531 GCF_008632895.1 Mastomys coucha
GCTGTGTAATGTGTGCTTTGAGCTTTAGTAAAGTTTCTTTTATGAATGTAGATGGCCTTGCATTTGGAACATAGATGTTCAGAATTGAGAGTTCATCTTGGCATATCATACCTTTGATGAATATAAAGTGTCCCTCCTTTTTGTATCACTTTAGGGTGAAAGTCGATTTTATTTGATATTAGAATGGCTACTCCAGATTTTTTCTTGGGACCATTGGCTTGGAGAATTGTTTTCCAGCCTTTTATTCTGAGGTAGTGTCTGTCTTTGTCACTGAGGTGGGTTTCTTGTATGAAGCAAAATGTTTACGTACCCAGTCTGATAGTCTATGTCTTTTTATTGGAGAATTGAGTCCATTGATATTAATAGA
>NW_022196905.1:81717814-81741769 GCF_008632895.1 Mastomys coucha
CCTCTTTAAGGGCTTGTACCTCTTTACCTGTATTCTCCTGTATTTCTTTAAGGGAGTTATTCATGTTCCTCTTAAGTTCTTCTATCAGCATTGTGAGATATAATTATAGATCCAATTCTTACTTTTCCAGTTTTTTGGGATATCCAAGACTTGCTGCAGTGGGAGTACTAGATTCTGATGAAGCCAAGTAGTCTTGGTTTCTGTTGGTAGGATTCTTGTGTTTGCCTTTCGCCATCTCTAGATTTTTGGTACTAGATGTTCTTAGTGTCTCTGACTAGAGCTTGTCCTGTCCCTGCTGCCCTGCAAGTCCCCTGAGACTCATGGGGCCTGTGCCTCCCAGCTGGCTGCTCCCATCTTAGAAACTCACTGGAGAGAAAATGGCAGCTCTCACCCAAGTCTCTGGGTTAAAGAGCTCCCTGGAGGTAGGCCCTCCTCTTGCAGGGAAGTGGCAGAGAAGGTCGCTGATCCACCTCTGTCACTTGGAAGCTGAGAGGTTCCTGTCCCTGCCGCCCTGCAACTTCCCTGCGACTCGTGGGGCCTGTGCCTCCAGGCTGGCTGCTCCCATCTTAGAAACTCACCAGCCCACAGCTGTTTTTTAACTTTTACCACATTTGTCTTAATTTTTTAAGTAATATCATGAAGTGTTTTTTATGAGTAGATATAATATGGTAGTGAAGGCCTTATGAAGGTACTTTCGCTTATTTTTATTTATGTGTATTTGTGTGTGCTTTCCTGTCTGGATGTGTGCTATATGTGTGTAGTGTCTGAGAAAATTTGAAGCAGGAGTCAGATCTCTTGGAGCTGGAGTTATACTTGGCGTAAGGGTTCTGATGTGGGTGCTGGGATGGAAACCTGGTCCTCTGCAAGAGCAGCAAGTGCTCTTAGATGTTGACTTATCTCTATGGTCCTGCTAGTTTTATTTACTTGCCAAAATCCAAAATATAATGATCTGAGTAAGATTTCAGATGAAGCACTTTACCAAGAATTATATCACTTAGCATTTTCCTTTAGTAATTATTATATGGATTCCATTTTACTGAAAAAATTATTTAAAAATTTAAAATGTATTTGGAAAATTATGTTGTAGCTACTTCAGAATAGTTGTCTTTTTTTAAAAAAAAACACTATGTTTTCATTATAATAAGAAATCTAACTTAAAATCACTTAAACATTCATGTTGTTTTCATTTTGTTGATTAGTTGAATTTTTATAGTTTTATTGTGGTACATTTATTTATTAAAGAAAAAGCTGTGGGTCGTGAAGGCTATCAGGTGATGAGCTTGAACATGTCTCTGTGGATCCCTCACCTCCATCACAGTGACAGAGGCATCTAAGGCCTTCTGAAGTTTCCTTGTGTTCTTTTCTGTGTATCCTTTACTTGTAGGAAAATGTAACATAAGAGCTACTCCCTTTCAGGATTTTCAGTACAAAATTTCATATTGTTAATTATAAGTACTATGTTATGTAGCATACCTTGAGTATATTCACTTACCATGGCCTTCTCTGTGATTTTAGATTTCAGTATTGTATGTAAATACCACAGAGGCACTTTTTTGTCCATCAGGTCTCATTTGCAAGACTGAATTCAGCTCAACTCTAGACAATTCAGGTTCAAATACTTCAGCTCTCTCCGTCTACCCCAGCACTTCTCAACCTGCAAGTCCTGACCCATTCAGGGGTGTAAATAGCCATTTGACAGGAGTCACCTAAGACCATCTGCATATCAGATATTTATATTATGATTCATAACAGTAACAAAATTACCATTATGAAGAAACAATAAAGTAATTTTATGGTTGGGGATCAGCACAACATGCAGAGCTATAGTAAGGGGTATTAGGAAGTTTGAGAATGACTTTTCTAGCCTGTATGAATTTTCTCTCCTCTGTAAACCATTCTGGCCATCTTACAATGAAGACATAATCATAATGGAGTTAAAATATGAAGTGGCAACAATAGCAATGAACTCCACACATGCCTATGTATCAATGGATCAGAGAACTTGGGGTTCCTACGCACAAGTTCAATGAGAAGACAATAAAGGTCTTGCTTGACTCCTATAATCAAGGAAAACATATTTCTGATGGATAAAAGGCTATAGTGATCTCCTCAAATGCAAATTATTTGCCTTCCATATAAAGTTATTAGTCAGTTCTCAGACTCAAAGTTTATGAATTGAAGACCAAGTCCTCTTGAAGAATCATTTAGCACCACTAATCACTTAGCACCAGTATGTATGAAAAATGGTATGCAATTTCTTTTCAAAGACTTGTAGCCAACGAGTAAATTTCCATTGGGGGAAAGAATATGCCTGGATTTATGGCCTGTGCAACATAGACTTTGAATTGGTATTGTTTAAAGGTGGGGGCATAAATATGATCACATCTCCTAATTAACACTGAAGGAAATGTAGCCAAAGTAATTAACAAAGGACTGGATCAAAATGGGTCCAAGTAATTACTCTACAGTTGTTCTTATGGTTTTAATTCCTCAGTGTATTTTTTAGGGTTGAAATATTTACCTATTGGCAGATTCCTTCTCTCAGTTTCCAAATTTACAAAGTAAAGTACATTTTTGTAGGAAAGGGTGCCATCTTGCAAAACTTGGAAGGCACTGTTCTTTTGAAGTCTAAATCTAATAGCACTTGTGAAGCTTAATTTCCATCAAATGGTTGCTTCTTAAAATAAAGTTTCTCTCTGAAATTTTTAGAATATTATGTTTAACTTTTCTTAAAAATGGTGGATAAGTTAGCTTCATTCATTCCACCCTATTCTTGTTAATATTTTTCTATAATTTTATCTTCTTGAGTGTAAATAGGACATATAACTTTCTTCTAACCAAAACAGTATAGCAAAGGTGACCAAACATTGCTCTGTGTTCTCACACTTAAAAGAGATTCTGCCTTGACAGTAGACCTATCTCATCACTTCCTGCTACCTGTGGAGTTGTAAGCTGTCTTGAATTCTCCAGTCTCAAGGAACTAAGACTTTTAGAAAGAGCTGATTCAAATAAGATACAGCGATGTATGTAATGTCATATGTAGCAGGATACTTATGATCAAATTATGTAAAAGAATTGCTTTTCTCTATATTATTAGTAACAGTGTGAATATTCCAGACTCTCTGTTTGTTTAATCATGTCTGTTTCGTGTTCACAAGATGGCTTCCAAGAGCCCTAACTCACCTCTTCATAGGTTAGAATGGTAGAAGTTTAACATACCTACAGAGACAAGTCATGTGTATATCACTGAAGGAAGTGGCCACATCTGAAAAAAAATAGGATTTGTATCATACATACCACATGAGTCAGATAAGAGATTCCAAAGAATAAACAGAAGTATCATTGACCTGTTATATAAAGAAGAGAAATAGATTTTCGAATAGTCAGATTTCTACAATTGCCTCATATGTCATTGCTGTGCAACAAAACAAACCTCTTTCCTAATACTAGATTTTGAAAATTCCTCCACCACATAAAACACAATTTTAACACATACTAAAGGCAACTTCGAACCACTTCTTAAACAAGAAATTCATGCAAATTCATATTCTGCCATAGTTACCTGATCATGTGCTGACAAGACAGCAATGCCTATGGGTTGCTAAAGGGAGCAGAGATAATCTACTTTGAAGACAGTTTTAGTATAAATAATATCTACTAAATACTAATCTATCTAAATAGTATCTACTTTATTGTATGTAGGCAACCCCTTGTATGGTGGAAGCCCATGACTGTGGTTGGTTAGCACATTATCCAAGAATGGATAGCAAACACTCACACCACCAGGGCCTCTATGCAGAAAGAGAAGTGGAGAATGCAGACACATCTGCAGGCCAACTATCGGCTACCCATGCTACTTCAGAATTCAGTGTTCTGACTTCTGGGGCATTGTGTGCCATGCTTATTATTTAGAAGCACAGTGTGACAAGTAGGCTGGCTTCCAGGTTGTGCCTGCATTTTCTTCTACAGTGCTCAGCTGCTGAATCAACTACCAAGTCACAATCATGCTACAATTTGTGATCATAGATCTTCATGGTATATAATCAATGGCAAGTGATAACTTGAATCACTCTTCAAACAGAAAGCACAGCCAAGTATCCATTGTAAAAAAATTGCCACATGGCTGAGGTTAAAAAAAAAAAAAAAAGCTCTAGTCTTCACTCTAGTCCCTAGCCAATCTGGAGAATTCTACTTTTTTTTTTTCAAGACAGGGTTTCTCTGTGTAGTCCCGACTGTCGTGGAACTCATTCTGTAGACCAGGCTGGCCTTGAACTCAGAAATCCACCTGCCTCTGCCTCCCAAGTGCTGGGATTAAAGGCGTATGCCACCATTCCCCGGCACTACTTTTTTTTTTTTATTGGATATTTATTTATTTAAATTTCAAATTTTATCCCCTTTGCTGGTTTCCTCTCTGCAAACCCCCTATCCCATTCCCCCTTACCCTGATTCTATGAGGGTGCACCCCCACCCACCTACCCACTTCTGCCTCACCGCCCTAGCATTCCTCTACAGTGGGGCATCAAGCCTTCACAGGACCAAGGGCCTCCCCTCCCATTGATGCCAGATAAGATCCCTCCAGCTCCTTCAGTCCTTCCCCTAACTCCTCTTCCATTGGGGCCCCTGCGCTCAGTCCTATGGTTGGCTGTGAGCATCCACATCTTTATTTGTCAGGCTCTGGCAGAGCCTCTCAGAAGACAGCTGTATCAGGCTCCTGTCAGCAAGAACTTCATGGCATCAACAATAGTGTCTGGGTTTGGTGTCTGCATGGAGATGGATCCCGAGGTGGGGCAGTCTCTGGATGGCCTTTCCTTCATTCTCTTCTCTACTCTTTGTCCCTGTATTTCCTTTAGACAGGAGCAATTCTAGATTAAAAGTTTGGAGATGGGTGGGTGTCCCCATCTCTCATCTGGGGGGCCATGCCTAACCTCTAGATTTGGTCTCTACAGGTTCTCCCTCCCCTTTGTGGGATATTTCAACTAATGTCATCCCTGTGGAGTCATGGGAGGCTCTTGCTTTTCTCTCATCTGGGACTTTCTGGTTGCTACACCCAGTTCCCCATACCCCATTGCTACACATCTCTGTTCAATTTCCTGATCCTCTGAATATCTCCTCCATCTCTTCTCACACCTGATTTTTCTCTTCTTTTCCCCTCTCCCTCTTCTTTTCCTCCCAAGTCCCTCCCTCCCTCTACTTCCCTTGATTATTTTGTTCTCCCTTCTAAGTAGGACTGAAGCATCTACTCTTTGGTCTTCCTTCCTCTTGAGCTTCATGTGGTCTGTGAGTTGTATTGTGGGTAATCCATGCTCTTTGCCTAATATCCACTTATCAGTGATTACACGCCATGTATATTCTTTTGTGACTGAGTTACCTCATTCAGGATGATTAGTTTCTAGATTTATCCATTTGCCTGCTGGGTCCTCATGTAGTACTATGTCCAATTTTCTGAGGAACCACAAGATTCTGGGTCATTTTAAACCCTGAACCCTTACTTGCTTTTTATTTATTTATTTTTGTTACTATATTTCTCTAAGTGTTATCATCTATCTATCAATCAATCTATCTATCTATCTATCTATCTATCTATCTATCTATCTACCTACCTACCTACCTATCTACCTATCGGCTTTTTCAATGTTTTGTTTCTTTTTGTATGATTAATTTATTTATTCAGTTACTTTGCATCCCAATCATAGCTTCCTCCCCCACCTCTCATCCCAGCCTCTCCCTCTCACTTGGCCTCCACACCATCCTCCTGTCCTCCTTCTCTCCTCAGAAAAGGCTTGGAAAAGGAAGCCTCCCATGGATATCAACCCACCTTGACATATCAGGTAGTAGTAGGACTAGGCAAATCTTCTCTGATTGTGGCCAGACAAAGCAGCCCAGTTAAGAGAAAGGGATCCAAAGGCAGGTAACAGAGTCAGAGAAGGCCTGCTCCTGTTCTTAGGGGCCTCACATGAAGGCCAAGCTGCATACCTGTTACATATTTGCAGAGGGCCTAGGTATATCTCATATATGATCTCATTTTCAGTGGTTCACTTTCTGTGGGCTTCTTTGGGCCCAGATTACTTGATTCTGTGCATTTTCTTGTGCTGTCTTTGACCTCTTTAGGTCCTTCCATCCTTCATCCTGCTCTTCCACAGAATTCTGCAAGCTCTGTTACTGTTTGGCTGTAGGTCTCTGCATTAGTTTCCTTTGGCTGTTGGGTGAAGCCTCTCAGATGACAGCTAAGCTAGGCATTTTTCTGGATTTCTGGATATATAGCAGAATATCCTAACAGTGTCAGGAATGGGCTTTCTGTCATGACATGGGTTTCATGCTGGGCCAGTCATTGTTGGCTAGTCCTTCCCTTTCTGCTCCATCTTTAACCCTGCACATCTTGCTGGCAGGAGAAATTGTGGGTCTTTGACTTTGTGGCTGGATTGGTGTCCCAGTTCCTTCATTGGAAGTCTTTCTGGTCACAGGCAGTGGCTATTTCAGGTTCCATACTCCACACTGCTGTGAGTCTTAGTCACTCTCATAGCTTCCTGGGAGTTTCCATTGTCCTAGATTTCTAGCTTGTCCCAGAGATATGCCCTCATGAATTCCAGTTTTCTCTCTCCTTATTCTCTACCTCTCTCCTCTCAACAAATGATCCATTTTGCTGTCCTCTCTCAATTGCTTTCTACATGAAAAAATATTAATTCCACATTCTAAATAGTCTCTTTTTTGTAATGGAGGTATGACTCTACCCAAGGGCTTTGATATCTTGAACTCTAGTTTCCCCTAGGTTGGCTGAGTTCTCAGGCACGGTCTCTTGTAAAATTTAAGACATATCTTAAAAGCTTGGGAAAAAACTTAGCATGGTCTTCAAATAGGTTTCTGTTTGGCTGCTTGCTTGCTTTAATGTTATTAGTTTTATGAGAGTTTTGCACATGCTAGCTATATTCACCCTCCCCCAGTTCTTCACAAATCCATCCCCATTGCTACTACCCACCCAACATTGTGTCTTTTTTTATTTCAGCTCTTTAAGAATATCTGGAGCTGTCTGAATATTCTTGGGTGTGTGGCCTACCTCTGGAACATGGTCAGCTTACCAGGGGATGCACACTTACAGAAATCTGGTTCTTCTTCCTGCAGCTATCAGTTGCCCTATGGCTCCATAGCTTGGGTGAGATTATATGCCCAACTGTCATATTTATGCTGGCATTTGGTCTTTTGGGGGGTTGTACATATTTTATACTTGCTGTTGAAATTTTCTGTGAGTGCAGCTCACATATATGCAGCTGCCTTTCTGTGTCCAAAAGATAATGTTTCCTTGGAGTCATCCACCACCTCTACCTTTTATACTCTTTTATTCTCCTCTTCTACAATGATGCTTGAACACACACACACACACACACACACACACACACACACACACACACACACAGATGTTCCCTTTATGGCTGAGCTTTATACAGACTCTTTGGCTGCTTGTTTTGTCTGTGTTAATCACCATCTACTGCAAATAGAAGCTTCTCACATAAGAGTTGAAAGAAGCATTGATCTATGAGGATAAAAAATAAGTTATTAGAAATTGGTTGAATACTCGGTCTGTTTAGCAGAATAATAGTAGAAGATTCTCCTCCTGTGCCTGTGACTTGTCTAGCCATAGGTTGTTGGCTCAATAATGGTGCCAGTTATGGGTTTCACCTCATGTAATAGGACTTAAATCTAATCACAACATTGTTGGTAACTCCTAGGATGTTTGTGACACCATTGCACCAGCAGGCATATCTTGCTAGGTAAGTTGTCATTGGAGCTTGCAGAGTTTACAGTTTAGCATGATAGATGATTATTTTTTTCTTCTGACAGCATGCATAGCACCTATGGCATTATGAAAATTAAGTAGTGGCGAAGCTTTCAGGTCTGTACTTGTTTGATTTTACCATGTTCTGTGACTGGAGTATGTAGTATATTCAGCAACAGTCTCTTAACCATCAGGCTCTTGATGATAACCAAAAACAATAGCAATAGCAATAGCCTGTAATATGTGGATGTCTATGGGACTTTACTTAACAATATCTCTAAAAGAGGAAACCCACTGCAGGCACTGGCTCTTTTTGGTTATTCTGTGTTCTCTAGGAGCATTGTTGCTATGTTATAAGGTAACCCCATTTTAAATCTCTCTCTCTCTCTCTCTCTCTCTCTCCCTCTCTCTCTCTGTGTGTGTGTGTGTGTGTGTGTATGTGTGTGTTCTGTATGTGTGTACATACACATGCATGTATATAAGCTTCTATATGTGTAGGTTTCTATGCATTTTTTGAAAATTCTTTAATATTATTTATTCTTCCCTCTCTATACATCTTCAAATAATTTTAATAGGAATCTGAAAATTGGATCTCATTGTACATGTATACTATTTATGATAAATTAGCTTCTCTAAGGAGATAAAATATATTGAAATTCCAGTCCATAGCTTCATTCCTAATTCTTAATAGTTTCACATCAATTTTACAACCTTAAAATTGAAACACATAAACACACATCAAATTTGTGATCTTACTTGTAGGAAATTAGATGTTAATATTCAGGGTGAGCAGGGCAAATTCATGGTGACTTGAACATGTAGATTTTTCAGTGTGTGATATAATTTCCTCCTTAGAATATTTGTGATTTGTGGATGAAATTGAAGATGGTAAATAGCACTCTACCATATAAAATAGCAATGTTTGCTGCATTTACCTGCAAACCATGCAGAATTTTATCTTCCAGATACTTAAACAAGCATGATAACCTCACAGGTGATATAGTTTTATGATATGACACCTACCTGATTTCACATTTCCAGCAGAAATGACATTTGTGATGCCTCTTGTACAGGGGACAAGTGTCCATGATTTGATTTTGCTCTCTCCCAAATCATATAGATTTGGGGGAAAGAAATGTTAGAATTTTACAATTCAGTCTTGTAACATAAAAATATCAAAATCTGAAACAACAGACAAGGCCTCATGCACAGGATAGCTCTGATAAACTGCTCCAGGCTTCCCGAAGAGAACAATTAATAATCAAATCATTCAGGATCCTATGATTGCCTCAGAGATTCTGGCCTTTAGAGCATTAATCTTGCTATGGAGTAAAACCTCAAGGAACTAAGTAACTGTATAATAATCAGCTGATCCCTTGTCTTCTCTGGAATACTCATGTCATCTGATCAATATTCTTTACAAAGACAGTTTTACTGAAGCCTGAACATTACTCCTGCAAAGTAATATTGCTTGAGTGACTATAAGAACTATGAAAGTATTTATGCATAAAAGTTAAAGTATAAAACTACTATAATCTGGAATTCTGAAATAATAAAAACACATAGTATCTTTAAAGAAATGATTATTGTTATTAAAACTAGAAAGTATTGAATGCATTCACTTCTCAGGGGAACTAGGTAATCTCAAACTTAATTCCATCACTTAAAGATTGAATGTGTCTCCATACAATTCATAATGAATAAATTTGGTGGTATTTACTTTCAGTAAGTTTCATTATTGTCTTATTCTAAATGACTACAATTTTTTGAGGCAAACTATAATTTTAAATGTTAGAATATATGTAGAAATGTTCACTTGAACTTAAAGAATGATTAGGTCATTATTTTTACCATAATGCCGAACCAGTAGGAAGAAATTAGGGTAAGATGGCTTGAACAATAGAAATCCTAATGACAATATCTCATGGCCATAATGTATAAATTATAAATTATTTGCTATATAAATTATAGTAAATTATAGTAAATATATGTATAAATATATAGTAAATCTATGACTTCAGAGGTCACTTTTGTCAGTATAATTACATTAATTTTGCCAGGTTTATTTGGTTCTTCTTATGTGTTGTTCAGAGTTATACATAATCAGACAAAAATCCCAGTGTCTGAATATAGAAACCGAGTCACAAAATATAAGCGTTGAAGCAATTTTAAAGAGCCCCAAGTAAGTAGAGCCCCTCCCTTTTAAAAGAATATAATTTCTACTTCATTTTCAAAGACCACAATTCTAAGCATAATTCTCATAGCACAGTGTTAATATTTGTAATAGTTTTTTTTACTCATTATCACTGGTAAATGTGCCTATATTTTGGGGGGAAAGTGCTTGTGATCTTAAATCAGGAAATACAGTGATAGAGAGGAGTAAAAATGAAAATATAAAAGTGTTCTAAAGAGAATGTTCTAAAAATTAAAAGTATTTTAAAACAAAGTTTAATCTTTGGCAATCTCATGCATTATGCAACTGCTTACTCTGTCTCCCCCCATTCTCTTATCTGCCTTCCACCCCCATCAGTGCCACGCCCACCTCTCTACCCATCCTTTTCCAAGATATGGGAATTATGGATTGCTTTGTGACCCACTTAGCTTAACCAGGATCATTTTTGTGAACTTTGGGTTGTAATTATCCATTAAAATCTGGTAGAGTCACTAGTGGGCATACAATTTAAGGAAGCAGAGTATATTAGAACACAGTCCATAGTATGGGGAAGACGGGGATAATGGGGCAAGGCATGTGCATGGAAAGAAGGGAAGACAGAGGAATGGGCTAGGAGATGGGGTAATTAACACTAAGGAGATTTGAAAAACTGTTTTTTTTAACTTAGTTACAGAATAATAGGTGTCCATATGGGGTTTCCGTACCTTGGGAACACATGGTTTTCTGTTTTACACATAGATTGATTTAATCAGTACTGTCCTTTCTGCATCACTAGCCAAAACGCACCTCACAAATGACTACTCATGTAGTCTAATTGCTAAAGGGAAAATGGAGGCAGGGAGTCACAGCTGTATTTCTCATCACCAGGAGAAAGTTATTGGCAGATGCAACCTGAGGGAATAGGATTTATTATGACTAGGGATTTATGATGGGAGGCAGTGCATAATGGTGAGACACATGACTGCAGGGGCCTGAAGTGGCTGGTCACTACACACCACAGCCAGAAAGCAAAGAGAGAGATGGTTGTGCAAGGCTTACCTGCTCTTTGCTTCTTCCTTTCCTATCCAGTATAAGACTCCATTCCACACGTACTGTCACCCATACTTGGGGTGGATCATCCCATCAAAGTTAGAGCTCTCTGGAAAGAACTAAATCTGTGTCTCCCAGATGATTCTACATCCAGTCGAACTGACCATGAGACTTAACCATCATCACAAGAGAGATGCAGTGTTTGAAGAAGCCAAGATAAGCCATGACACAACACAGGAAACAGGCAAAAGAGAGAATTCATTGTGTCAAGGAGATGGAGAAATTAGCCTAAAGCAGTTGGAGTCATAGTGGAATGGTCCTGTGCATACTCTTTTTAAGAAGTACAGCTTTTCCTGCTAGGACTCAGTTACACTATTCTTCTTTTTAATTACACATCCTGTGTCCTTTTCTCGAGATTTTCAGAGGAAAAAAAATGCTTAGCCCCCTTGTTCTCAGGGATCTGTTTCTTCGCTGAAGATGAATTTGGTTTAAGCAAAAACCCTCGATGCCTTTGCACAGCCACCAGTGGTGACTTCCTTTTGGATTTTGTGATTCATCTTATTACAGAGCTGATCACCAGAATCTGTACCAAGTAGGGACAGTCAGAAGGAAATAGCTTTAATTACTGAGATGAGCTTGGCAGGGGGCAGGGCGGGGGGAGGGGGGCAACACAAGAAATCCTGTTTGCTTTTCCAGTGTTGTCTCCATTCAGCCTCTGTGCTAGCAAATGTCTCTAGAAGGTGAAACGTTCCCTCTAGCAGATTCACAGTTAATAAATGACCTATAATTTGGGGGTATGAAGGTGCTAATCCAATCCAGTGTAAGTGTAAACTCCTCTGAAATTAAACCATTGCTTTTTCATGCACAGACATATTAAGGGCAGAGAAACCAGTAGCCAAAGAAGCCTGATTAGCCTTTCATTTCTCTCATGGCTAGTCGTTAAGACTCATTAAAAGGTCAAGAGGCTAGATGGGGTTGTAGAGATAAAAAAAAAAAAAAAAAAAAAAAAAAAAAAAAGACAGACAAGAAACTCTCCCTTCTCTCCCTCCCTCTCTTCCTCATCTTCTTCCTGCTCCTTCTTTTTGATTTTGTTCTATTTTGTTTTATTTGCTTTTTCAAGACAGCTTTCTCTATGTAGCCCTGGCTGTCCTGGAACTCTACAGGCCAGGCTGGCTTGGAACTCAGAGATCAGCCAGCCTCTACCTCCGGAGTTCTGGGATTAAAGGTGTGCACCATCACTGACTAGCAGAGGAGAAATTTCATATTGGATGGCACTGTGTTTAGTCCTAAAGGAGCGGGACAGTCACTGGCTAACTCATGCTCATTACCCTCCCTGGTTCAAGTGAGTCCTTGTCCCTCAGCCATTCTCATCCTGCGACCCTCAGTCCCAAGCCTCTTTCTTATATTCTAAGGTCCCTTGTTTCTGGGCTGGATGTCTAGTGCAGCATTTTCTCTGCCCAATCACATTAGGGCAGTGACAGGCCTGTGATTGGTTAGGAATAGAGAGGTGGAGCTAGAAGTTGAGGAGGGAAAAGGGCAGAGAGCAGGGAGGTAGTAGAGAATCATCATCACGGAGGCAGGTGAAGATGATGATCCAGATCCCGCATGGTAGCTAAGGGTCTTACAAGGTTAGAATAATTGGGTTAAAACATTGTCTTTATCATTTGGCTCTGAAATTATTGTATTGACATCTTGTAAATTGTGATCTTATTGATATATAAACCTGATTGGATAATTAAGCCTTAAGAGTCATGCTTTTATTGGATACTAGGTACTAGATGACTGATTGTGGGGATGTAGAGAATTGTGTGTAAGTAAGATGATCTTGCTAGCTAGGAGAAAATAGCAAGAGCCCGCTGGGAAATAGTGATGTGGCCGGCTGGTGCCCACAGGCCAAGAGCCTTTGCAGGGTAGTTTTATTTTAAATATTTCCCACAACAGATGTCCTCTTTAGCATGATTCCAATTAACAGTTCCTGGTAGAGTCAAATCATAGCAAATTTCCTCACACAAGCAAAAGTGTGAATTTATGGATGAAGGAGACATTCTGGAAAGAAGAAACATTCCACATACCTGCTCACTTTTCCACTAGGCCTCTCCCTCTGAGCTTCAGTGTTGTGGGAAATACTAAAAAAGATCACCCCACAAACTCTCCTGCCCTGGTTCCAGGCCTTTATAAAAATTTCCTCCTACAGAAGCTCTTTCGTAGGTGCTTTCTGCAGGATTCCTTGTCATTCCTCTCTTCCTAACCATCTAAGAATGCTCAAAGTGATAGAACCTCTGAGGGACCTGGCATATCAGCCCATAACTAAGCTTGGGTGACAACACTTCCAACCTGCGACCTAGGTGTTAATCATCCATCTGTTTTGTATGAAAAGGATGAGGATGTAGGGTAATATCCAACAGGCGCAACTTGGTCCACAGCCTGATTTTGCAAATGATTTTCATCACAATACAGCCCACTCATTGTTTTTTATATTGTATAGCTTTTCATATTGCTTTTATTCTTGAGGGCAGAGTCAAAGAGTTGCTGGAGAGACTGTATGTGCCATAAAATGCAGAGCACACCCTTTCTGAACCTTTAAAGAAAAAGCTTGCTTTGTAGAGATGAAAACTAAGGAATTGGAGCTACATACATTGCAAGAAACCTCAGAATCTTTAGATTAATCCAGAAATATGAAGCAAAATTATGTGAAATATGTAAGTCCATTCATTTACAATTCAAGAAAATTTAAACAGCAAAAGTAATTCTCTAGAGACATCTGGATGCTAGTTACTGGGGAGAGAAGTATTTAGAAACGAGTGTGGAAGTGCTGAGAAGTTCCTGAATACTGATAGGATTTCATTTCTTCTTCTATATCGTGAGCATTGTAAAGGCTTTCATTTTGTGACAATTAGTTGAATTATTCATGTATAATATATACGGTTTCTGTATGGTATGTGAAGCCTCAATAGTGAATTTATATAAAAACAATTATTGGTGTCAGGTCTCAAAGTAACCCAGGACAAGGTTCACTCAGTACTTGGGGCTCCGTCCAGCATCTCTCATCTTGCTCTCTCCCCCAGACCTCTTCTCTGCAGGGACTCCCTTTTCCCCAGCTTACGATTCCTATGTAAACCATTTCAGCCCTGTGGTCTCTTAGGTCTTGGCTCCTCTCTTGGTCCTCAGCTCCTCCTTTGGTCTGCTTGCCCTCTCTCCTCTTTTCTCTTCCTCTCTTGCTCTCTGTGCCTCTCTCTTCTATCATGGCCCCATTCAATCTGGACCCTTCCAGATGCCTCTGGCTGAACTCTCCCTCATATTTTCAATGAAGTCCTCCTCAACCATACCTTGGAACAGTCCTGCCCTCATTTTCACTCAACTGGTATACAGAGAATACAGAGTAAGAGGAACGAACATTTACAGCATGGATGGAGCAGGATGTTCCGACACATGCCTGTCTTGTTACACTTGCTTGAATAATTTGCTTTCTAGTCATTGTGAATAAACCGTTTTCTGAATCTTCTTCATACTTTCAATTCTTTCTGCACCTCTGCAGTTTCCCTGTCAGTTTTGCCTTCCGATGGGTAAAGTTGAAAGGGTCAGATCTGATCTCCCACATATAATTGCCACAGTCCAGAGGACAGAACTTCCCTCATGCTTCCTACAGTTCAATTGGAGGTAAAAACGAAAGACAGGGGGACCAGCCTGGACAGAAGCAGATTGCCCCAATTAGAATACTAACTAGCAGACAACTCTCCACCTGGATGGAGATTCTACACCAAGGTCAGGGCCTTGAGGGTTTTATAAAGAAGAAAGGGAAACTTTTGGAGTGGAATTTTTCATCTGTTCATTGTTCCCAGCTGCTCAGTGTTGTAAAGACCAAGGGCCAGGAAATTTTTATCAATACCTTAACTTTTTTGTCAGAGGCTGTCAGCTCCTAAAAGCCTGTAGATGTTATCACCAGTTAAGCTTTCCTGTTGGGAGTTTCTCAGCTTGTTTGAGGTTGTTGGGTCATTAACTCTTCACCGACTCTGCCAGAACTTTCCTGTTGAGACTTAATCTTCTACCTCATATTCAGGGCAAGTTTCCTACCCTCATCTTTATTGAACTCTGTGTGTCCTAGGCATGCCACAAAATCCCCAATCCTAAAACCAAACAGAAATGTGCTTATGACATCTCATTTCCTTTCAGATTCCTCTGTTTCACCTTATAGGTAAACTCTTGTGTTTTTACCAAAGTCAGGGTCTCCACTGCCCCTGACATTTCATGAGTCATTGATTTGTGAGGACAAACTGCCTCTCCAGAGCTCTGATCAAAGGGAGTGATTGTCTGATCAGTTATGAGACCTTTGATAGAGAAGCAACAAAGGGCCAGTGCAGGATGAAAGAAACAGTATATTTATGGGAAACGTTCCTCCCTCGCTGTCTCTGTCTCTCTGTCTCTCTCTGTCTCTGTCTCTTTCTCTCCCTCTCTCCCTTTCTCCCTCTTTTCTTTCCACCACTACCCCTTCTCTCTCTTCCAATTAAACCTCTTACATGTGGAACTGTTTGGGCCTAGTGTGGTGTGTCCTGACTCAAGCCGCCGTTCTAAGGTGGCACACACAGTTAGGATTTGGTGAAGGAGGCGGAGGCAGGAGGTTCACGGGCTTTGGAGACCCTGATGCCGACAGCCTTTCCTAGAGTCTCTGACCTACTCTTTGTCACTGCATTTCCTTTAGACAGGAGCAATTCTGGGTTAATATTTTTGAGATGGGCGGTGGCTTCATTCCTCAACCAGGGGCTGTTCTATAGGTTCTCTCTCCCCTTTGTTGGGCATTTCAGCTAATGTCATCGTGTTGGGTCCTGGGAGCCTCTTGCTTTCCTGGCACCTAGGACTTTCTAGTGGCTACACCAGTTCCCCATGCTCCACTGCTACACATGCCCATTCAATTTCCTGACCTCTGCACTTCTCAGTCTCCTCCCACACCTGATTCTGACCCCTTTTTTTCCCTTCCTCCCCTCTCCCTCCCATGTTCCTCCCTTTCTCTACCTCCAGTGATATATTTTGTTCCTCCTTCTATGTAGGACTGAAACATCCATGCTTTGGTCTTCTTCCTTCTTCTTGAGCTTTATATGGTCTGTGAGTTGTATCATGGGTATTCCAAACTTTTTGCCTAAAATCTACTTATCAGTGAGTAGATAAAATATACGTTCTTTTGTGACTGGGTTACCTCACTCAGGATGATATTTTCTAGTTCTGTCCATTTGCCTGCAAATTTCATGAAGTCATTGTTAGTTTAGGGAAAACTGATTAAGAAAAGAGTTGAGGACAGTACACCCAATGACGTGCATGGAATGAAGAGTAGCTGCACTTAGGAAAAAGATGAGCATGTGATGTATTAGGCTGACAAATCTTAAGATAAGAGGAAAAGCAAAATTATATACAGTATTTTGCCCCTACAGGGGTAGGGGGAATTAGACCTTTCAATCTGAGTTGGGAGCAAACCTGAAGTTAATGGACTCATTGTAGTTGACAAATGTGTCTTACCCACTGTTACTACTTAAAGGCTTCTTTCCCTGTGACCTAGTAGAATTTTATGGAAAGTATCCACTCTGCAGTATGTTTTCCATTCATAGCCCTGTGCATAAGGGATTCAGCAATCTGAAGCTGCAATGGGTGTTGGTCCTTTGATGGAACAAGCATGCTAGGTGAGGAAGACTACTATATTATTGCCATGGCTGTCCACTCTTATTAGACTTAGGCAGGTTATACACCCATCAAGAGAGGCTATGAATAGCCATACTTCAAGACTTTTACTCAGTGGATGAGGCAGCAGTTGTAGAAATGTGTGCCTAAGGAAATGAGTAATTCATCCACTCACTGATCCTCTAGTTCGTTGAATTTTCTCAAATATATTAGTATAAGCCAGGAGCAGGTTAGAATTGCTTTGGGGCTATTACTCACTTTTGTGAGTTAGCTCTCTCACTAACCATAAAATTTCAAATAGTGATAAAGGTGGTAGGATCATAGTGGAAACTCTCCCTCACATTCTAACATCAGTGAGTTTGGGGGCCATATAGAGAAACATGAGGAAGAACTTGAAAACTACTACATTAACAATTATATTAGAACTGTTTATCTAAATGAACTCATCTTTACTCTGGAAAACATACAAAAAAGAAAAACAGGAGATGCATCATTATTACAGGGAGCTGAGTCATTGGAAGACAAAGATGTAGAGAATCTATAAGATGCCTAAAGTATAAGGAAACAGGAACCAACTCAGGCAGGAGATGGGGAACTATCTCCTAGTTAGAAATTTGCAAATGGCCACAAATTAACAGGTTAAGAGAATCATTGCAAGAGTGGGAACTAGGTGGATGGCACATACTTTAGTAACTTTTGTCCTTAACCTGCTCTGATAGACAATTGTATTTCTCCTATTTATTCTGAATCTTGGAATCTCTTGCTTTGAATTTTATGATAGCTCAACATGGTTGTTAGCATTGGGAGCCAGGTATCCCCTTTCTTTTCCTTTATGGTTCCTATGTGTGCATGTCTGTCATCTTGCTGGGGAACATCTGTTCTTTAACCTGATGCTTCTAGAGAGTCCCCTGTGTAACTTCAATACTGCTATATTCTGTGTTCTAGATGGAGGGCCCATGGAGCTTGGGGATAAGAAGGGGGTGCAAAATTAAAGACGTTTAATGGATTTTGCTTCTGAAGGAGTCTAGTGTTCATGTCAAAGAGTTCTTTTAATGTATCAGGACTTTATGCTTTTAGTTATTAAAAAGTAGAGGAGTAGGCTGGAGAAATAGCTCAGTGGTTAAAAACAGGAACGAAGGAAAGAAGGAAGGAAGGAAGGAAGGAAGGAAGGGAGGGAGGGAGGGAGGGAGAGAGGAAGGAAAAAAGGAAGGAAGGAAGTAAAAGGCAAGTTAAGGAATTTGTCCCACTAAAGCGTCCATAGTTACTGAAAATGTAGGTGAATTGCTAGTAGCCTCAGAACCTAGAGAACAGTGTAGGTTCATAACCATCTTTTTTTCAGTTCCTTGCTTCACAGGGCCACTTGCGATATTGCTTACTTAACTAAGAATATTTAGCACACTTTCTGTCAGCTGTGGACCATAAAATGATATGATCTATGACTCAGCACACAAAGTAACCTGTAAACTACTTGGTGAGACTAGAGAAGAACTATAGAGAGTGAACGGCAACATTTGCAAAATGACTGATCATCGTGTACTAATGTCCTGATTTAGTCATTGCAATATGAAGAGAGTTTTGAACAGTGCACATTGCCTATAGCCTTTCCTCCCACTTCAGTGACTCATGTGTCTGTATTGCATGTTCAATAATATGCCTGGTACTTTATGTGCTTCTGGTAAAGGAGGCCACCTGAGGTTTCCTATGCTGTGGCCGGTTAGGTGGCGGCATTAAATCTCAGACTTGTCAAAGTTGCAGTTCTGGCTTCTAGATTTAAATGTTTGTGTATATGTGTATACGTGCTAATAATAAATATGTTTTTGGCATCTGTCATATTATAAAGAACTTATATTTTCTGTTTTTGTTTGTTTGTTTGTTTGTTTTCGAGATAGGGTTTCTCTGTGTAGCCCTGGCTGTCCTGGAACTCACTCTGTAGACCAGGCTGGCCTCGAACTCAGAAATCCACCTGCCTCTGTCTCCCAAGTACTGGAATTAAAGGCATGTGCCACCACCGCTCAGCAGAACTTATATTTTTAAAGTAGAAAAATATTTACTTACCTGAGGCCTAAAAGAATCTCCTGAAAGATGGCCATCTGGCCTCTCAGGCATGTTGTAACTGCCTGCTCAGATACAGGTAGTTGTGCGATGTTGCAAATGCTGAATGAAAATGGAGTGGTTCCAATTTAGAAGCTCCACATGAACACACCAAGCGGTGGTTTTTGTAAATTTAAATAAAACTATGCAATTGGACACATGAATTACAAAGGGGGCTAAAAATATATTCTTTGATTTTCAGAATTGCCTACAAAGTAATTTCTGCATTCTCTGTTTGCTAGTGTTGTGACATCTGCCTTCAGCAATGACCTAGTTAGAAGAGGGAGTATTGACAAAGTAGCTAGGAGCTTTCTCAATGGCATGGGATTAGCTCAGAAATCCAGGTGTTTGATGAAGAATGTCCCTATCTCACAATTCCTAGGAGATGCTAGGAGTCTGTTTCTGCCAGGAGAATCCCAGCTCTAAAAAGCTGCCATAGTAAGAGGTTTTGTTTTTAATTGCTGTTGTTTGGTTTGGTTTTCTTTTGAATAAACCTAATTAACTGGCACAGGTGGCCATAAAATTACAAAGTAAATTGAAGATGAACTGTCAGTAACAAAATGTGTTAAAAAGTCCTACTATTGAGACATCTCATGGATGTGTCCAGAAAAAACGTATATGCTTTATATATTATAGATAGATAGATAGATAGATAGATAGATAGATAGATAGATAGATAGATAGATAGATAGAACTATGAGGCAGTATGGGTGGAGAATCACTGAATGCAACCCCACTAACTTTCTTGCTATTGCTCCCACTCATGTTTAGGCTGAAGTCTAAAAGCAGTATTTGTAGCTAAAAATAACAGACGAGCCCTTTAGATCTCCTGATGTCTCTGTTTATACTCAATTTTCATAGACTATATAACATTAGATACAGGGCACGCTTCATAAATTCGTGGTGTCTGGGTTTACATAGAATATAAAATCCCTAACCACCAAGTATATTCTGGGTATAATAATCAATAATTTGTTTATTGGATTCAGGGTAAGTCTTTCTGTCGGCTCCTCCTTTGCAGTGTGCCATTGGCAGGTTCTCACAGGACGATATGATTGCCTTCCTTGTTTCCTCCCCTACTGTGCTGCCTTACAACTAACAGAGGATGGATAGCAAATTGGTTGCTTACTTATATCTGTCTGTAATACAAGTCTATGGTTCTAAATGTATGGTTAGAATAAGATGACATATAAATCTACTTCAATTAGTTGATGTCATCAGTCCTATTTGTATATAGAACAGTTTACTTGAATGACAAAAGAGATGTACACATCTCAAGGTTGTAAATATCGGTGAGTTTAGCCAAGCAATACACTAAGAGGTATTTTTTTCCATTTTTTACTATTAATCATTCCATTCATTTACATCTCAAATGATATCCTACTTCCTGATTTCCTTCACAAGCCTCTCATTCCACCACCTCTCTCTCCTCCCTCCCTTTTGCCTCTATGAGGATGCTCCCCCACCCAACCTCTCCTGTCCCACTGCTCCAGTATCTTCCTGTGCTGGGGCATCAAACCTCCACAGGTCCAAGGTCCTCCCCTCCCACTGATGTCAGAGAAGGCCATTCTCTACTACCTATGTCTCTGGAGCCATGGATTCCCCTCTTGACACTCCTTTGTTGCTGGTCTAGTCCCTGGGAGCACTGAGTGGTCTGGCCAGCTGGTGGTGTTCTTCCTATAGGGATGAAATCCTCCTCTGCTCTTCCAGTCCTTCTGCCAGCTCCCCAACCAGGGTCTCTGAGCTCAGTCTGATGGTTGGCTCCAAGCATCCACATCTGTATTGGTCAGTTGCTGACTGAACCTCCCAAGGAGCAGTCATACCAGTTTCCTGTCAGCAAATGCTTCTTGGCACCTTCAACAGTGTTGGGTTTGGTGTCTGTAGACATGATGGATCCCCAGGTGGGCAGTCCTCCGATGGCCCATCCTTTAGTCTATGCTCCATTTATTCCCCTGTTCTTCCTTTGGACAGGTACATTTCTAGGTTAAAAACTTTGAGATGTGGGTGTGGCCCCATCTCACAACTGGAGGTCGTGCCTATCCACTGGAGATGGTCTCTACTGGTTCTATCTCACCTTCTCTGCTAAAATCATCCCTGTTGGATCCTGGGAGCCTCTCCTTTCCCTGGCATCTAGGACCTTCCAGTGGCTATCCCCAGCTCCTCTTCCCCTACTGTTACATATTTTTATTCGATTTCCTGACCCTCTATACCTCTCTCCTATTCCTCCAGTACCTGATACTGCCCCCCTTATTTCTTCCCCCTCATTTCTCCCCCAAGGTCCCTACCTCCCTGCACCTCCTGCGATTGTCCTGTTCCCCCACAATGCAGGGCTGAAATATCCATACCCTGGTCTTCCTTCCTCCTAGACTCCTTATGGTCTGTGAATTATATCATGGGCATTGTAAGTTTGGAGGCTAATATCCACTTATCAGTGAGTACATACCATGTGCTTCCTTTTGTGTCTGGGCTACCTCACTCAGGATGATGTTTTCTAGTTCCATCCACTTGCCTGCAAATTTTACAAAGTCATTGTTTTGTTTGTTCGTTTGTTTGTTTGTTTTGACATGTTTATTGAGCATTGGTTAGCTATCAATGGACAAAACTGTCTGAGTCCATGGATATGTGAGTCTCTTTTTATGCCAACACAGAGCTGGCTCTAATTTCTCTGCCTCTGGAGTATGGTTTTTATTTTTTATTAGATATTTTCTTTATTTACATGTCATATGATTTCTCCTTTCCCAGTTTCCCCTCAAAAACAAACAAACAAACAAAAAACAACAAAAACAAGAACAAACCCCTGTTCCCTCCCCCTCCCCCTGCTCAGCACCCCACCCTCTCCCACTTACAGGCTCTGGTATTCCCCTACACTGGGGCATAGATGTAGTGGTTCAGCCGACAGAACCCTCACTTCGGTTGGGTGCTTCTAAGCGGGTAAGAGAGAAAGAAAAACACGGACACCATGTAGCTGTATCGAGAGATGTGTGTGTTTACTACAGAATCACTGAGTTTAAATAATCACACTCCGGAATGAGACCCAGGGAAAAATCGAAACCCGCCCATCTAACATAAACAGGAGATAATCCATAAACACCAGACCGGAGGAGGATCTTGAAAGGAAGGTCCGACAAGCTTTTAACATAAACATGAGACCTGTCAGTCTTTGATCTCAGGAGCTGTAGTCAGTGTTCCTCACCGCGGGTGTCCAGCTCCAGCTTAGAAACAGGCTGAGTTTCATTTAGTTTCAGTTCTTTTGAGCTGCATAGTCCATGTTAGATCTCAGGGGCCGCCGCCAGTGTTTCCCCGCCACAGGCGGGTGATCTCAGCCCTGGGCCTGTCACAGCTTTCTTTCGCTTTCGGAACCTGCAACGGAGCAGAGGGGCAGGATACCACACATAGAACCTTCACAAGGCCAAGGGTCTCTCCTCCCATTGATGACCAACTTGGCCATCCTCTACTATACATATGCTGCTGGAGCAATAAACTACCAACCAAGGAGTACACAAAGTCATTGTTTTTAATAGCTGAGTAGTATCACATTGTGTAAATGTACTAAATTTTCTGTATCCATCTTTCTGTTGAGGACACATCTAGGTTGTTTTCAACTTCTGGCAATTATAAATAAGGCTGCTATAAACATGATGGAACATGTGTCCTTGTTATATGTTGGAGTGTTTTGGGGTATATGCCTGTCAGTGGTTTATCTGGATCTTTAGGTAGAGCTATTTCCAATTTTCTGAAGAACTTCCAGACTGATTTCCAGAGAGGCTGTACCAGCTTGCAGTCCTACCAGCTGTGTTCTTTTTTCTCCACATCCTGGCCAGCATCTTCTGTCACCTTAGTTTTTGATCTTAACACACACATTCTGACTGGTATGAGGTAGAATCTCAGAGCTGTTTTGATTTACATTTCCCTGATGACTAAGGATGTTGACCATTTATTTAAGTGCTTCTCAGCCATATGAGATTCCTCAGTTGAGAATTCTGTTTAGCTTTGTACCCCATTTTCAATAGGGTTATTTGGTTCTCTGGAGTCTAACTTCTTGAGTTCTTTGTATATATTGGATATTAGCCTTTGTATATATTGGATGTAGGATTGGTAAAGATCTTCTCCCAATCTGTTGGTTGCCTTTTTGTCCTATTGATAGTGTCCTTTGCCTTACAGAAGCTTTGCAATTTTATGAGGTCCCATTTGTTGATTGTTGATCTTAGGGCATAAGCCATTGGTGTTCTGTTCAGGAAAATTTCCCCTGTGCCCATGTGTTTGAGGCTCTTCCCCACTGTCTCATCTATTAGATTCAGTGTATCTAGTTTTATGTGGCGGTTGGTCCTTGATCCACTTGGACTTGAGCTTTATACAAGGAGATAAGAATGGATCAATTTCCATTCTTCTACATGCAGACTGCCAGTTGAACTAGCACCACTTGTTGAAAATGCTGTCTTTTTTCCACTGGATGGTTTTAGCTCCTTTGTCAAAGTTCAAGTGACCATAAGTGTGTGGGTTCATTTCTGGGTCTTCAATTCTATTCCATTGATCTTCCTGCCTATCACTGTACCAATACAATACAGTTTTTAATCACTATTGCTCTATAGTACTGCTCAAGGTCAGGGATGGTGATTCCCCTAGAAGTTCTTTTATTGTTGAGAATAGTTTTTTCTATCCTGGGTTTTTTGATATTCCAGATGAATTTGCAAATTGCTCTTTCTAAGTGTGTGAAGAATTGAGTTGGAATTTTGATAGAGATTACATTGAATCTGTAGATTGCTTTTGGTAAAATGGCCATTTTTACTATATTAATCCTGCCAATCCATGAGCATGGGAGATCTTTTCATCTTCTGAGGTTTTCTTCAATTTCTATCTTTAGGGAGTTGAGATGGAGATTTAATGAGAGTCTAAATGGTGTGGGAGGGACTATAGATCATCTGAGAAAGCTGGAGTGATGGTTTACTTCATGTATACCATTTCTAGGACAAATTGCTTTACCTTATATTACCAAATCTTTTTACTAAATGAAATGGATGTCTGGGAATAATTGTCCCTAGGTTGTTTTGCAGAGTCTCCAAGTATGTGCTATTTCTATAATGGCAAATATGTCTCACCATATTTGTGTAAGAAATTTTATCCTTTATGTACATGTGTTTCCTGTCCCACCTCAGCTCTATTGGTGAGTGATGGGTTTTGAGTCGCGGCAGAAAGCGTCTGCAGACACCAGGCCCAGGCAGTTTCATGTGTA
>NW_022196905.1:81752751-81769228 GCF_008632895.1 Mastomys coucha
TGTCCTGGCGACAGGTCTGTGGACCCGCCCACATATCTGCTGCAGGCAGGTTCTTGATGCTAACAGTGAGGCCCTAGAATCTATATGTCTTAAAATACATCTTACTAATTCAGGTAATTCATTGTACTTCAATTAATATCTGCAGAAGTCAGTAGTGCAGACATGATTGTCAAATGTGTGTGTGACAAAGCCAGAATGCAGAAAGCATGTAGTGTGAGTTATTCAACTGAACAAAGAATAACTGAGAAAATTCACAGTTTTCACATGTGAAACTACATTAGATTCACTCACATGGAATTAAGATTAGAACTGTGGTAACTTTTAATAAGTACATTTATATAATGTCATAGTACTTGTAATAACGTTAATACTTCTACATTTGCACTTCCCTATAAGGAAAATAATATTTTGAATGAAATAAGGGTTTAGAATTTTTGTTTAAACCAAGATAACCTTTTTTTTTCAGTGTTAGAGTTTAATCTACTTCTTAGGGATTAAACTTTCAAACCATCTACAATGACTTTCACTTTTTAAAGATTTATATTTATATATAACTATAGGGTTTTTTTGGAGGGAGGTATGTGCCATGAGTGTAGTTCACTGTTAAATCAAGAAGAGAATATTAGATATCCTGGAAATGGGACTGCAGAGAGTTGTGCGTTTCCTGGTGTGGAACTGAATTGTAGTCCTCTGGAAAAGCAAGGTCTCTTAACCACTTGATTTTCCTCCATTCCTCATTTTGTTTTTAGTGACAAAAAGTTTACTAACACAAACTATATCCATGAAGTAGCATGTTATGTTTCAATACACATATATAATAGAGTCAAGGTGTTTGCTATATCTCATATCTGACAAAATTCCCTTATTGTGAGAACATTCACAAGTGTCCCTTCTAGTTATTTTTAAATGTTTAGTATTGTGAATCACGGCCAACTAAACACAGTAATTATGAAGTCCTTTGTCCTTTTAAACTGTAGTGTAGTATCAACCGGCCAACTTTTCTCCCTCAGTCCTTCCCAGTTTCCCTTCCTGGCTTCTCTTGCCTGCCACTGCACTCCAATTCTGTGAGATCAGCTTCTTTGTGTAATTATCCCATTTCTATCCATTGTCTGGCAATCGAAAGACTTTATGTTAGGATTCACAACTCTCCCAATGTTTAGAGGGACCACCTTTCCCTCATCCATTCTTCTGTCTGTAGACACTTTGGTTGTTTCTGTTTCTTGGCTAGTAGGAATAGTGTTGAAGTGAACATGGGAGTGGAGATACTTTTTCTGAACCTTGTATTCATTTCTTTTTTAAATTTTTATTGGACATTTTCCTTATTTACATTTCAAGTGTTATCCCCTTTCTGGTTTCCCCCCTTCCCAGAAGCCCCCTATCCCATCTCCCCACCCCTGCTTCTATGAGGGTGCTCCCCCACCTACCCACCCAACTCCTACCTCCCCTGACCTGCTCTCGAATTCCCCTACACTGGGGCATAAAGCCTTCATAGGACCAAGAGACTCTCTTCCTACTGATGCCAGACAAGGCCATCCTCTGCTACATATATGTCTGGAGCCATGGGTCCCTCCATGTGTACTCCTTGGTTGGTGGTTTAGTTCCTGGGAGCTCTGGGGAGGATGGTTGATTGATATTGTTGTTCTTCCTATGGGGTGGCAAACCCCTTCAGCTCCTTCAGTCCTTTCTCTAACTCCTATGTACCCAGTAGCAAGATTAATGGATATATGGTAGTTCAACTTTTAAGTGTTTTATTTTTTATACAGCAATCATGCTGTTTCTCATGAGTGTATGGCCAAATGTGAGCAGCCATGCTGTTCTCTGCTTCATGCTCTCACCATTGTCTGTCACTTGTCTCTCCTATTGTGGTCATTCTACTTTTAAAAAAAGAGGGGTGTGTTATTGCAGCCTTCACTTTAACTTTTGTTATTTTTGAAGACAACATTATAAGTTGCTAGAGCATGAGCGCATCACCGAATCATATCAGGCAAAGGAAGCTAAGGAGGATAAAATTTCTCACAATGGGCTCCTCTGAGCTCAGGGCCTGCTGCCAGTTGCTTCTACATGTGTGTTTACACTTGAGCTTCCAAAAGCAAATTTGTGATATTTGTTCCATCTGTCACAGAGCATTCTTAGAAGTAGTTTTTCACAGCCAATTTATAATAAAAGAATCTCAGGCCAAGGGATTGAGAAGGGGTTCCTGGTTTTCTGTGTTTTCCTGTGGGACTGAAGAAATGTGTGGTATGTCTCAAAATCAAGTCAGTCTTTTACGGGATTCCTGCCTGGTGCCTATAAACACAATACTTCCCATCTCTCCTTATTACAACCTACAAATTAGCGATTTCTATTCTACTGTATGATGCCACTACAAATACCATTTCCCTTAAGCTGGAAGACACTGTAGAGAAACAACTTAAAGACCAGAACACACAGAACCACATTCTTTGGAGTGAAGGTTATTTTTTTTTTTCACTGTGAGTAGTTATCAGCAGTGAATTTGTTTGTGGACACTTCCACTTAATTATTCTATGACTTAAACTAATATTTAAATATACATGTGGGGCTGTTAATTTTGGCAGTGTTGGACAATTCGTCATCATCTTGACTGGACTATTAACAAATGTTTTACACTTGGCACACAAGGGAAGCAAGCAAAGACTCTTCCTAATAGATTTCTCTTCTCGAAGAACTTGTTTTCTAAATTGTTTTCTAAACTTGCTTTCATCATGGTAAAACTGATTTACTACTATTTTAACAAATGGCTCCATATTTTATTATGACAAATTTATAACTAGTTATGGTAAAGGAAATTAGGCATAAATTGAATAATTTAACAAAAACTATGTGTCAATGAGAAAGCCACAGTAGCCCCTGCATTTTTTTAACGATGGACTAAAGATTTGTAAAACTATAGAATGCAATTCATATGCATTCAAATGTTGGGAGGAAAATAAAGTTTGCTTTTTCCCATAAGAGAAGAGTCCATATGATTCCATCCAGGAATCCAGGATGTAATTCCATCCAGGATTTTGAATTTCAACTTTCTCATATATATAATTTACATATGTTTTTAAAAGGTAGAAGCAAACATTCATTAGTGTCTTAAATGATGACAAAGTTCAGATCTCTTAGTGGTTACTCAGAACCCCTGGGTTTGTTCATTCTCTAGGTGATATTCATGAATACTAATGATTGAGAAGTTTATCTCAGCTAGTTTTGTGAAAATGTTTCCAGCTATTTATTGGAAAGGAGTGACCTAAAGATAGAAATTCACAGGGTACAGATCAAAGAATCCAGCAGAGTTCTCCAGTACATGCAAGGCCGAGTGTAGGCCTTCAAGCAAGGAACCAGTTTGTCAAAAACGTTAGGAACCGGATCACTCTGCTATTGTGAAAACTGCATTCAGTAAGCCTGTGTAGCTTCCTTAGGCTGGTCTGCTCTGCCTTAACGGGTCTAGGAAGGAAGGCTTAGAGAACTCTAAGTGCCTTTCTGGGACTGTATCGTGCAACTGTTTTAAGAGAGAGGTTTATTCTCCAGCTTTTTTTTTCTCTAGATTTTATCTGTATGTGAGGCCTAGCAAGAATTATGTTCACAGATGCATAGAATTTTAAAGATAGAATGTTCATTCGGCCTCCATAATCTGGTACTTTGTCAACTCTGTGAAAGGCTGGTGTCAAACTTAGGACTGAACAGTTGGCAGCAATCTGAGGCCAGGTCTGTATAGCATCACTCTGAAGCTGTCTTCGGCTCTTGGTAAAACTCATTCGGTGCTACAGAAATCAAGGTAAGAGTTGTAAGTTATGTTTTTGGAGAGGATAAAATTTGCATTGTAAATAAAGAAAACATCTAATAAAAGAAAAAGACAGAATTGTAAGTTACATTCCATTTAGAACAAAGACCTTGGAAGGAAATTTCTGCCACATTCTAAAAATAAACAGATGTGATTGCTGGTATTAAGTAATCATCATTAACGTTGCATTTCACAAATTTGCAAATTTCTCCTTGCAGTGTCTAGAAGGTGAACTTGGTTCTAGACTAAACCTTTAGGCCCTTCTCCTACAGTAGTTAAAGATATGAGTCCATAAGGCCCCCTGGAATCATCCCAGGCTTTCTTCCTACATGCTGCCACTCCCTTGAGAGGTATAGTGAGTTTACAGTGGGAGACAGGAACTTGCTGGTCCAGCCATGGCTAGTGGGAAACAGCAAGAACTATGAAGCCAACACAGTTGTTTGACACAGCTGAGCCAAGCTGAGCGAGTACTGTTTTTGCCACTGTGCTGTCTCTCACTTCGGTTTCTGGATTCTCTTCATGTCGCATTTGTGGGGGGACTTTTCTACGTTATGATTCATTTATGTCCTTTCTCAGAAAATTATTTCTGCTCTCAAGGAAGTAACCTTATTTGGCCCAACTTTGGAGTTTTCCTTGCCATGGGGATTGTGAAAAGCACAAAAATGTTGGATCTCCACCCCCGAGATTGCTCTTGGCACACCTACCCCTAAGTAAACTCAGAAACAATAGATATAAGAACGGATTAGATTTTAGACTTCCTCCTACAGGTAGTCTACAGGGCATTACCCCCAGAAAACAAACAAACAAACAAACAAACAAACAAAAAACTTAATAACAAAGTTAGTTTGCCTAAAACTACCTGTGGTATTATATAAAGAGATGATATAAAATTTAAAAAAATACAAGAATTTTCCAATTATAAGAAGACTGATTCACATTACAGTGAGATCCTTTAACTAAAAAACAAATGAATAGGATGTCAGGCTGCGGCTTGGGAGAGCTTTCAAACTTTTAAGCCAGGCTAACTCATGAGTTGTATTTCAACCACTCTGCAGTGCTCAAAGGCTTGGAAACTTGTCTAGACAGACTCAGACACTTTTCTATCTTTTTAATGTTTCATTTTCATGAAGAACAGAATGTCACATGTCATAAGTGCTCAGGCAGTCTAAAATGATTTGAGACTGATAATAACCTATTCTCTCTATACTTGTAACACTTGTCCAGGGACAAAATTATCTGACCTGTAATTCTTTTGAAATCCTAAGTTTGTCCCTATTGTAGAATCTGTAGAAATAAACGTCCTGGTTCCTAGTCAGTTAAGAGAAGCAAGACTCTCTCAGCCATGGTCTCTGACTCAATCATCTATATGACCCTCTGCCTGTTCCTCATCTCCTCTGCAGGGACCTGATTGATGCTGGGGCTGGCCCTGGGCAATCCATGAGAGCAGAGTTCACTGTTTACACAGCTTGTAGATATTCTCAGTTAAATCTGATCAACTTTAAATGAGAATGGTATCACTCTTACAAGCACCTGGAATGTTGCACGAGGAGTGTAGCCAAATACTTAGAAACAGTGACCAAAATTCACCTATGTACACATTTTTATAGATGAAGTACTTTGCAAAGTCACCAGATTGCATATGATAGACTCAAGTCTAGAAATGTTGTCTTTTACAATAAAAATATATTGTTAGTAATATTATATATATAATATTGTATAAGAACATAAATGAATAGGATTTATATATACATATATCATATGGATTTTATATATATATATAAATATTTATATTTAGAGTATAAAATAATATAAAATATATATATAATATATTATATATATATATATATATAAAATAAAGCTAGTGTAGCCATAAAGAAAAAATAGATGTCATTAAAAAAGAAAAAAAAACATGAAACTTAGATGAAACAGCTGTTAGTTTCAACTACTTTTCAGTGTGTTAACTTCTGCTGTAATAGTTTAGCAAGTGTCAATCATTCTTTCAGTTACCTTTCTATTAATTAACTCAGGTACAATATTCATTTCATACAAGAAATCATCAGATTAATGAGGCCAAGGGGAAATTAGAGTCACTGCTCCCTGTTGTGCCTAAGAGGAATGGCTTCTGACAAATACTTAAATATTTTGGTTTTGCATTTTACTCTCCTTGTTCTTAAGTAATTTCAAGCTAAGTTTTAATTCAAGGATGATGCCTATGGGGCTTTTAATAAGTGCCTAGAGAATTCTTGCAGGCTTCAGTGGGGATCTGAGTGTTTGCTCAGCTGGGGTCATAGACTTCATCCTTATTTGGATTGTGTATGTCATTTTTAAGATTTCTAAGATTTGGTCTTGATTATTACATCATGTGTATTTTCCCTTCTAATGGCATCTGTGATGGTAGACCGGGGTGCCTGTGGTTAGCATCTCGGGAGTTGTTCTGAAGAGGCAGAAGGTAAAGTTAACTAGCTTAGGGGGAAGAATCCCATGCTCTAGAATTGGAATATGTAGGAAACTGGGCAGTTGGTTGATAGAAAGACTTATCTGTAGCCCATTTGAGCCTTGGAGGTGGATCTGACTAAATTCCCTGAAGCTTACAAAAATCTTTTAAGTTTACAACAAGAGATACATGTGTTAAAAACCTGAACACGTTTTAAGGTGAACACAGTGAGGACAGAAACCTTCCTTGGAGAAGGGGCAAAAGCTCATATGATTCTGATTTTCAGTAGGGATACAGACCACGAAAGAGGGGGCTTCTTCCCTCTATCCAGAGGTCTGAGTGCATAGAAATTAAGCATAATGAGAGAAACATCTTTAAGTCTATACTTAAAAGGCAACCAAAGGAAATTTAAAACTTGAACTTGGAACTATGATAGTGGATCATATAGTGGAGTGTTTTATCAAAGTTAGATTATATAACTTATTAGAATTTCATTGATCAATGTTAGAACTCTAAACCTGAGGGGAAGAAATGTGATACACTTTTCATTCTGATTATATACCTTAAATTACATTTTATCAGCATATAGGCTTTCATTTGGCTTATTTCTTAGCCTATGGTGTCTAGTAGGGGTATTATTACTTCCGTTATAGGTTAACTCTAAAATCTAGGCACTCTCTAATACCTACCAAACTAATTGAACCATTGATTCTAGGGAATTCTAAGAATAAGCTTCTGTGAGCTTCCGATTATCACATTTTCATCAGCCAAGTAAAGTATAACATATATTTAAAATTGCAGTGTTTAATAACTATGTTGCTAATTGAGTAGCATTAATTTAGTGTCATCAGCACTGTAACTCTTATATTATTATGAATTATTTTATATTTTAATATATAAGACTAAATATATATAATTGTTTTAATTATTATTATTATTATTATTACATGTATCTTTTTCCCTGAAAGTATTATCATAGCTCTCTGTGCTTAGTCTTGTATTTACTGAGACAAAGAGCTTAACCGAATCAACTTACATGAAAAATGGATTATTTTGTTTTCCAATTGTGGAGGCTTCTGTCCATAGCTGCCCCATCTCTTCGACACATGTGGCAAGACAGCACTTCATTATGAGAGTCAATACTGCAGGGTGCTCCTCCTCTCACAGTAGCCTGGAAGAAAGGAGGTGGCTAGGGTTTCATTGATTCATTGGTTTCACCCATGAAGGCCTTTGGAGGCCACAAGAATGTAAAGGAATAGCACTAATAGACCCAGAGATGCCACTGGTGTGGATTATGAGAGCTAAAATCAGAGGCAGCGTGATTTCAGTGACTCAAACTTTTCAGTTTCGTCCTTGAGTGACCACAGTACCCCCATGAGTATTGATCTTAGGGACATAGACAGACAATTACTTAAA
This sequence comes from Mastomys coucha, assembly GCF_008632895.1. Classification (NCBI taxonomy): domain Eukaryota; kingdom Metazoa; phylum Chordata; class Mammalia; order Rodentia; family Muridae; genus Mastomys; species Mastomys coucha. The sequence continues at coordinate 81,760,389 of NW_022196905.1, forward strand.
TAAATATAATCCATAAATGATGACAGTTGGATGTGTTATATGGTAGAACTAGCCAATCTATCATATTTTGCTGATCTTCACATTTTCTTTTAAATCGTATCTGTTATTTAATATAATTCCTTAAGTACTCTATTCTTCTCTCTGACTCCCTTAAATTTTAATATGAAAAATTAGGTCAATAAAATTTTCAATGATTTTATTGTATGTTATTTCTCTACCCCAGTTGTTTGGATAGAGAAAGAATTTCCCATTTGACTCCTTTTTCTGCTAATCCTGAAAGAACATAAATAAAACAGCCAGGAACCGAGGAGCTGGCAACACTGAGCTGAACTGGATTCCTTCATAGAGTCATAGAATTTAGCTATTATTTTTCTTTTAAAAGTCAAGGAGGAATATTTTTAAAAATGGGTTCAGTACCACAGCAGCCTTTCTGAATTTCCCATCTGTAGCACAATTCCCTTAGCAAACGGTTCTTGTTTTAAAGTCAAAGGATATGAGTTTTAGATTCAGAAGATTTTTGAATTCAGGGATTGAGGAAGTGGCCTGGTGGGTAAGCATAAGGAACTAAGTTTGATCCCAGGCATCAACATAAGAAGATGTCAGGCATCTATCATCCCAGTGCTGGGGAAGGAGGCAGTGAGCACAAACCGTCGATGGAGCTCATTGATCAGTTAGCACTGTCAATCTAGACTTGGTAAGAGACCCTACCTCAAAAAATAAGGTAGAGACAAGTGAAGATTCCTGACGTTGACCTCCATCTTTGACCTCTTTTCCCACACATGCATGCAATGCCAGATGAAGCAATGTTACATGTCTCTCATCCTACTTCTATTGTACAGATTACATGGATTGTATCTTGCTTCTGCATTTTAACATCACATGTACTTATACACTTCTTGTTTACTCCCTATAGGAAATATGTGTACAAATAAATGTGATCTCAAAAGGACTATTTTATTTACTTTGAAACTTAGAAGTGTGTTTATGTTCAGTGTGTATTTTTTAAGCAAATAAACAAATACTCAAATGTAGTCCTCTCATTTACAAAGCATTTACTATATACCATGTGTTCCCAAATTTAATTTTGCCTTTAAAGGTTGTTTTTTGTTTGATTTATTTGTTTGTTTATTTAGCCAGCTGTCATTCATTTACTGGGGACTTTCTGGATAAATGGTTGAGAAATCATTTCATGGCTCCTCACTAATTGCTAGAATTGGTCCAATTTAATGAATATTGAGTTCTACTGTAATAATTACACCTGATCAAATTTCTTCTTTCCATGTCTATAGAAGAAATTCTACATATTTTTGAATAGTTTTACATCATATTTTCATAAAGATGCCCAACTCTATGTGAAGGTGAAAAATAATTACTGTGAATTTATTTCAGATTTACAAATTCAAGATCACCAGTTAGAATTAGCACAAAACAGTCTGGCTATAGAAGTGATGGCTTTTTTTTCCATTCCACTAAATTTGAGAAACTACTTTAAGTGTAATCATTAAAGTATTCTTCCCCTTGGGTAAAATTTTTATTTGAAAAACTTTGGAAACTTCAGTTATCTTTTTTCTTTCTTTTTTTTTCTCAAATGTATTTTTATTGAATTATTGCTCATATAAAGGGTGTTTGGTAATAAAATACAAAAAAAATATATCAAAGGCACCTTAAAATTCTCTTCCCACCACAGATTCCAGGAATTCCCCCAACAGCCATTGGTTTATATTAGGATCCATTCTTCCAGAAGGCTTCACTTATACTGCATACATTTCAAGATAAGACAAAGGGTCCCTGAAAGAGGTGAGAGTTCTGTTGGTTTCCTTTGCAGGTCATTTATTTAGGATAGGCGATTCTGCTTACATCGAGAGTGAAAGACTATGCACTGCTGAACACTGATGAATTTTATGGAGACACAAACCATCAGTTTTGTTGAAAAAGAGACCAAAGTAGAAGGCAGCCAGCACAGCTTTCTGAAAGCCTCAGCTCCCTGTCACTCTCTGAATCTCATGCTTAAACGCCATCCATTACCTTTTCTTTTCCCCCACCAGGCTCACATTCTGTTTTTGTTCATAAAGCTTTATATAACTCCTTTCTTCTCAGAAGTGTGTTCCAAAGGATCAGCAGTTTTGTTATCTCCTGGACCATATTGTGGAATCTCTGATCCTACTCCAGACCTGAACCAGAATCTACATTCTTAACAAGATCCCTGGGTGTTTTGTTTGTATGCTGCAAAAGGAGGAATGATCTCGTTAATCAGCTGTCTCATGATTGACATGCTTCCTCTTACTGCTGGCTTCATTCTTCTCCTTTTCCCTTGAATCCACGACACTAGGACTAAGCTCTACCTTGCTGCCTCTGCATTGGTTCTCTTTATAACAAGCTCACTATTCCAGTGGCTACCATTCTGTGGTGCTACTTAGCTCTAGCCACCCTCCAGCATGTGAAACCTACCTTGCCAGCTACAGTACCTGACTAATACAGAAGTAGAGGCTCACAGCCATCCATTGAACTGAGTACAGGGTCCCCAATGAAGGAGCTAGAGAAAGGACCCAAGGAGCTGAAGGGTTTGCAGCCCCTTAGGATGAACAACAACATGAACTAACTAGTACCCTCAGAGCTCCCAGGGACTAAACCACCAACCAAGGAGTGCACATGGTGGGACTAATGGCTCTAGCCGCATATGTAGCAGAGGATGGCCTAGTCGGTCATCAATGGGAGGAAAGGCCCTTGGCCCTGTGAAGGTTCTATGCCCCAGTGTAGGGGAATGCCAGGGCCAGTAAGCAGGAGAGGATGGGATGGCAAGCAGGGAGAAGGAGGAAGGAACAGGGTTTTTTTTTTTTTTTCTTGTTTTTTTTTTTGATTTTTTGTTTTTGGAGGGGAACTCGGGAAAGGAGCTATTGTATCACATGTAAATAAAGAAAATATCTAATAAAAAATACATTTACAAGGATGTGGTTAATCAACTGAGGTCCTAGAGGGAAGGAAATCATGAAGAGTTTCACAGTGGATTATGTCATTATTAATGATAGGTATCATTAGTGAAGTGAAATCATCAATTTCCTAAGAGCGTGTACGAAAAGAAAGGAGTTCACTGGGTTGAGATTGAAGATGGTGTTTCTCGTATGTAGTGCTTTTTATTATTTAGCATTCAATCACAGATAAGAACCAGTGTCAAAGTGTGCTAATAGTAAAATTAGGGAGTGCGGGGGTAGCAGATTTCATTTCTCCTGAAAAGCTCAAAACAGAGGTTTGTCAACTGATGTACAAGTTGTGAAGAACTGAGTGAGAAGGAGGTCATAATAGTTCAACAAGAAACCTGATGAAGCTACTATCTCCACAAAGGAGAGGACAAGAACGAAACAGCTACAAAGGGACTATTTTCTGAGATTTTTTTTAGAAGATGAGCCAGCATGTAGGGCACAGAAAAAAGACTGGATTGGGTTGGCAGTGTAATGGGGTGAGTTTTGTGTGAACAGTGGAAAAAAAAAAAGAATTGCTTGGTTCTATTGTCTATAATGTCTTTTCACTTCCTTAAAAAAAAATGTATATAGACACATTGTATCCAAATCCTTTGTTGAATTTGTTGATGTTCATCTTCCTCCTCCTGCCTTTAAAATGAGGAAACCAGGGTCTAGTTAGTTCAGTGGCTAAGAGTGCTTGGTACTATTTCAAAAGGCTCACATTTGACTCCCAGCACCTACATTGATAGCTCACAAAAATGTGTAAATCCCTGGAGATCCAGTGCCTTCTTCAGGCATTTGTGGGTACCTACACACATGAGGCACACTCACATGCACAAATCTAAACAAAAAACAAAAAGAAAACAAAACAAACAAACAAAAAACAAAAACCTTACTTTGTATGATAAAGCTCTCATAGACTCAAACATAATAAGCCTGTTTTTTAAAATTTTGTCTACTTCTTCATATTTAGTTTTTAACACAGTCTTGAAAGCTATGGATGAGTTTTATAAATATAAAATAAACACAAAAATATTATTCCAACAGAGGTCAGGTTTATGATACTCCCTAGGATATATTTTGTTCTACTGGAAAAGCTGTCTGTCTGCCTTATAGCTATTTGTTTTATGCTCGCCTATGAGAAGCAAATGGCACACAATAGTAAATCCAGGCAACCTACATAAAATTTCCATCTAGCATTCACAGCTCGCTGAGATCAGCCTATGATTCACACGCACTGAACACCAAGCTGCTGAAATCCTATGTGCTACCTGCATGAGCATCTAGTCAACTAGTCCTGATTTGATCATTAAAGATGTTCAACATGCATGGAAAGTTTTTCAATGGGTTTGTAAAACTCTGTAGGTGATTGATTTAAAACAAACAAAAACTTATTTCAGTTTGCAACACATTCATGGGCATAGATTTGACCCAATTTGACAAAATGCAGTTGACAAAAATCCTCTTACCAAAGACGCATAAAACTTCAGATTGCATCTGTAGTAAATATACAATAGAAAAACAAAACTTTTACATAATAATTACAATATGGGACAAAAGCATAGAAATATATATATATATATATATATATATATATATATATATAATTTTAGTCCAGAAAATACAGTTCAACTTTGGTCAGGCAGAATGGGAGTTAAGAAGAGATTTTTTCCCCAGTGGAACAGTCAGTGAATCCAGTAGCTCAGCTAGAAGAAAGCAAAAGGCATATTTTGAAAAGAGCAAACATTTTGGCTGATATAAATAGCCAGTGGGAAATCAATTTAGAAAGAATTCTGGAGACAGATGGTACTAGCGTTGAAAGCTTGGCTCAGGCTTGACCCCTCTTGCCTAATTTTGTGATTCGCTCGGGTGTCTGACACACAGATGCTATCCTCAAGACTGTGCCTTGTACCAATTAATGGCCTTCTGAAAGCAAAACAGACAGTAGGATCTGGGATAGAGATAATGAAGTCTTTTCTCTGCGGGATAGGGCAAAGGATTGAAATACCCATTACTGCTCAAGAAGATGCAGTTCTTCTTAGGTTCTTGAGTTTTAGATACAAACACTATTTGTAGACTCACAGTCCAGAGGAAAATGTACCAACATCTCTCCTTACATAAAGGATTAAAACAGACATGTTTGTATTGTAGCAAAGACTACATTAGGAGCCTGAACTCTGAAGTCATGGAGCCATAGTAGAATCTAAATGAGAAAGCCATGATACAAGTTAGGGACCAATCAATCATGCTTTTATATTTTTATATTCTAAAATCAAAACATTTACCAGACAACAAACATGATGCTACAAAAGTTGGTGTTTCTAATATGAACAAAAATTCTTTTGTACCTAAAGAACACATTTTCCTCGAGGGAAGCAGAAGAGGGTGTAGACATTTGGCTTCCATTGAAGTTGAGAAGATGTTTGCTGTGGGATGTAAGATGGGATGAAGATCCTGCTTCACCTATGATTTGAGGGCCACTGATTTCTCATAGTCCCTAGACAGTTAAATCATTGTTTAGGGGGGACCTTGGCAGTATTGTCCATCTCACTGAAAAGAGCCATTTATGAACATGTCTGGGTCAGAGTATGATGGAAATATGAATAGCATGTTTAGCCTCCTAACTTACTTGTTCCATAATATTTAATAAATGTTTTTCATATATATATATATGTATATGTATGTATCATATATATGTATATATATGTTAAAATCATAAAATAATTTAGAATATATAATTAAAGAAGAAAATAAGTATATCTTAAATCTCAAATTGCTTCAAAACCATTTTGAAATGACAGTATAAGAAAGGGAAATAAAAAATATTTTTTTAGTAGATTCAACAGTAGCAGGAAGAATCATTCTCATTTTTTGACTTGGCAAATGCTGTACCCTGCAGCTTATGTCATGCTGCTGTAACACTCAAGGGAAATGAAACTCTGTATTGACTTAGCACTGTGTCTTCTTATTTCTTGCATTTAGTTTGAGTTGGTGGTTTTGTTATTTTTTTATTGATTTAAGTTTTATGGCATTATAATGAGAAAAGATATATGATTTCAATTTATCTGAATTTATGTACATTTAAAAACATATTTTAGGTAAATAGAATTAAATCACATTCTTGTTTTCCTTTTGTACCCAACTCTGCTCAGAGACCTCCTTCAATACTTTTTTTTTCTTTAAAATTTATAAAATATTATAATAATAAAAATGAGTATTATAAATTGTTTGATATAAAACAACAATCAATTTAACAACAATCAATCAATTTAATGTAGATGCTTATCTATAGCAACACTGAAAATACATAATTTTTTCTCAATATAAGTTTTAAATAACTCCAAACATATTAACTGTATATTTTAAAATAATATATCACTACTAGTATTTTTAAATGAACATATATATAAAGTCTTTTGTTTGTTTGTTTGTTTTGTATTGAGTAGATCTTAAAATATTGGCTCTTACTGTGGTACAAGCCCAAAATAAGAACAATTTTTAGACATTGAACTATATTGTAATAAGACTTTACTTCAATGACCCTCACATCACCAAAGGATTTTACCTATCTCGTAGCTAAGCTGAGAGTTGACAGTTCTGCTGCACCAAGGAGTGAATTGTAGCCACAATTTTTAGATAGAGATTTCCTGCTATGGTCAAAGCTATTTGACTTGAGTGAGTATCTTCATTCTCAGACCACAGAGAACAGGTTACATTCATATAGGAAATGGTGTAGGTATTAAGATGGTCTATCCATAGTCATTCACCAACTGTTTCAATGAACAATGGTTCTGCTTGGAGGGTGGCACAGACATTAGGTGAGGGTAAGAATCTGGTTCATTGGCTGTGATAATTTGGAAAAGCATTTATCTCAGAGAAAGAATAACTTATAAAATTATCTTCTTCAAACTTGATATAATAGTTTCAAGCATCAAGCAAAGCATTCAGTCTCACTCTTTGTTGTTCTCTTACAAGCCACATCCCAAGTTAATTGTCTACCTTTCTTTTGTCTGCATAAATACTTTTGAAATACGTAAGCGGTTCTGAAAACCATAGTATAGTATAAAAACATGAAATAAACAATACTGCAAATAGAGAGTCTGAGATAGGAGAAGTGTTGGGAAAATCTTAATTTTTAATATTAAAAGAAGAGGGAATATGCACCCTACTTCAAAAGCATTTTGTTTTTTGCTTGTTTTGAAAAGCATATTTCATGTTTTGCCTCTATTAAGGTGTGCCTTGCTTTTTGCTTGTTTTAAAATATATATAATTTCTCACAGTTTGATACTAAAGGGCAGTCTGCTACGGATCGCCACTGACATCCACACATTTTCAATTTTTATGCCATGATAGAATGGTGTGTCACTCCACTTACTAACACATTATCTTAACCCCACTTTATTCTGGAGCCGAGGGTCCATATGTATATTTTCCCAGAAAGAGGAGGGAGCATGCTGGCTCCCAAAAAGATTAATTCTCCAAGTGGACTCAGAGCCACAACCCTCTTAATAAACATGCTTAAATGCACTGCAAAAAAGTTTTTTTGTTTGTTTGTTTTTGCTTTTTCCTTTTTCTGTTTCTTTTTTGTTTTTGAGCTGACAGCCTTTTTTCTGTCATTCTGGAAATGCCTACTTAATTCAAACTCTTACTCTAGTGAAATTAAAAGAACAATTCAAACTCATTGACTCATGCCCGGAGCTAAAGCCTGAATACTTCAGTATTTACATTCCAAAGGCTGGTACATCCAGAGGTTACTAGCCAAACCCTACTAATTCACATTTGAATTGAGCCCTGGTCTCTAGGTTCCCTGAGTCAGAACTGGTAATTTACAACTGAAGTCAGGAGGCTACTCCCATCCTCAGCACAATGGCTGCAGGTGCTGCTTCAAGTGGACTTCAGGAAGAATGAACTCCAGAGAGACTGTGGTCCCGGACTTTGCAGGTATTTGAGGCATATCTTGGCGCTAGCCACATGGGTGAATGGTGCATTTTAGAAACCTGTGGTTTACGGTCTAGGGCTTAAGCAGATATCCACCTAAGACAGAGGCACATGCCCAAGTGGCTGTGTTTTTGAAAAAACACAAAAAGAGCCCGGTTTGTAGAATCAAACTAGCTGCACGTGACCTTGAAGACAGGTAAAGATATCTGCCAGAGATAATAAATACATAGGTTATTTCCGAGGAAACACCGTAAAAATCCACGTACAAAGCTGTGCCCATTGATATGGCCTTAACCTTGCTTTCATATAATAAATAAGGGCGAGATGTTGGGTCCCTCCCTTCTGCCTCAGCTGCAAGACACCAGAGCTTGCCACCGGAGACTCAACTCACACCTGCTGTGCCTGAAACAAAGGCTCACTACTCTGAGTTCTGCCTTCGAGGATTCCAGAGGAAACTACACCTGCTGGCTGGCCCGTCTACAGCCTGAGGACATCTGTTGTTGACCTCCTCCCCCAATGTGGACTGTGCCTCTGGCCACTCCCCATAGTTGAGACCTGCGGGACACCCTGAGTCTCCACCTTTAGCCCAGCAGCCAGCTTCCCTTTGACGTCCCCTTTGACTTTGTTCAGACTCTTCCTGACTCCTCCCAAATTGCTTATGTTATTCAAATATCATTGTAACCTAGAGATTCCATTTTGCTTTCTTGTATATAAATGCTGAACCCCAAAAGTAAAGGTGAGCCTTGATTAGAAACCCTCAACTTGGCTTCGTGTCCTTTTGTTCTCGAACTCTGTGTTTCAGGTCTCCTTTCTCCCTTCGGTCGAGACAGAACCCGGTTCACGAAACTGCAGGACAGTTTCAGAGAAGCAAGATTTCAAGACCATTATGTAGTACACAGCAAGACACTGTCAGGTACAAACAAGCAGAAAGTGTATATGGATTGT
>NW_022196905.1:81770033-81786159 GCF_008632895.1 Mastomys coucha
TCTTTGACTGTTGTGTCAATGTTTTCTATGGTGTCTTCTACCCCTGAGGTTCTCTCTTCTATCTCTTGTATTCTGTCGGTGATGCTTGCATCTATGACTTCTGATTTCTTTCCTAGGTTTTCTATCTCCAGGGTTGTCTCTCTTTCTGATTTCTTTATTGTTCCTATTTCCAATTATAGATTCTGGATGGTTTTGTTCATTTCCATCACCTGTTTGATTGTGTTTTCCTGTAGTTCTTTAAGAGATTTTTATGGGATTTTTAAGGGCTTCTAGCTGTTTACCTGTATTCTCCTGTATTTCTTTGAGGGAGTTATTTATGTCTTCCTTAAAGTCCTGTATTATCATCATGAGAAGTGATTTTAGATCTGAATCTTGCTTTTCCAGTGTGATGGTACGTCCAGGACTTGCTATGGTGGGAGTATTTTGTTCTGATGATACCAAGTAACCTTGGTTTGTGTTGCTTATATTCTTACACTTGCCCCCACCATCTGGTTATCTCTAGTGCTACCTACCCTTGCCAAATCTGACTGGAGCCTGTCCTTCCTGGGATCCTGGTTGTGTCAGAACTCCTCAGAGTCAAGCTGTCTCTGTGATCCTGTGATTCTGGGATTCTGTGCTCCAGGGCTTGTTAGAATGCCTGGGAGTGGAGCTTCCTCTGGGTGTTGTGGGACTGGCTGCAGAGTTTGCACCCAAGGTCTGCTCAGGGCACCAGCCTAGACAGACCAGAAGGAACCAGTGCCACTGGGCTGGTGTAATTCCTGTGTGCCTGGGACACACTGGTTCCAGTTACTCCCAGGATTGGGACAGATGTTGTGTCCTCCTCACCTCTGATCCTCTGATCCTGGGCATATCAGAGTGCCTGAGAGAGGAGCCACCTCCGGATGCTGTAGGATTGGCTGTAAAATTTGGGCCCAAGGTCTGCTTAGGGCACTGGCCCAGACAGACTGGAAGGAACCAGTGTCACTGGGCTGGCAGAATTCCTGCTTGCCTGGGTCCAGCTGGTCCCAGTTACTCCCAGTGTTGGGACAGATATTGTGTCCTCCTCACTTCTGATCCTGGGCTTGTTAGAGCACCAGGGAGTGGAGCTTCCTCTGGTTGTTGTGGGACTGGCTGAGGAGTTTGAGCCCAAGGTCTACTCAGGGCACCAGCCAGCCCAGACCATTAATTTTGTTCTTAATGGTTCTATTCTTCAATGCCATGTCATTTGTAAGTTCCTTATTTCCAGAAGCACTGCCATATTAACTTTACTAATATCAATGAACATGCAAGTGTGCATTGTTCTACATGTGGCAATAGTTCTAGAGACAACATGCCCTCCCCTTGCCCAGTTATGTTATGATATGGAGGTGAAGTGTACCCTTAAAAGGCTCCTGTATCAAAATGCTTGTTCTCTAAACCAGCAATGTTCAGAGATGAGGCTTTTGGGAAGAGATTGAATCATGAATGCTCTAACTTTGTGACTAGAGTTCTCTATAGATAAATCCTTAATCTGGTACTATCTGGTACAATCTGATTATTGGCAGGTGATAGAAATCTGAGGAAGCAGGGTCTAGCTAGGGGGCATATTTAACTGGGGACAGACATTTATCAAAGAATTATCTGGCTCTCTGCTCCTCCAACTCCATTGTCTCTCTGACTTTTGTCCCCAGGATGTAAGAAGTTTTGCTCTAACACACACTAATTCTCTCTGATGTTCAGTCCTGTATCAAGTCCACCACAATTCAAGAAACTGATCATGCAATGAAACCAGAAGTCAAATATTTCTTCTGGCTAAGTTAATTTTTTTTCAAGGATTTCTTCTTCCAGTGATGGAAGTCTGAGTAATGCAGACGTCAATGACCTGAGAGTGCTCAAACCTCTCAAATGGATGACTCATTTGCCTCTTCCTTCTTCAAAATGATGCTCTTTAAACCATCTCTATATCTTCTTCTATAACGAATACAATATGAATCTTGTGTAAATAGTTGCTGCACTATTGTTCAAGAATCAGTGACATGTTTAGTCCTGATGCATTATTTTCTTTGACCATTTCAATCCATGGTTAAATCCAGGGATATAGAGACTATGTTGTAAATAATATAATATCAAAATAGAACACAGATTGAATATAAGAACTACGAAAAGTCATATATAGAAACTGATAATCAGAGGTTGGAATAGATGTTTTAAATGAATATGAAATGTACTTGAGGTTATACCCACAGATGGTAAGAAATTAACCAAAGTAATAGCATCACTTATGCTTCTTGCCAGCATCATGAATGCCATTCTTATAAGGGACTCAAGATGTTGCTTAACCATGTTTTTCATGTATTTAAGCACCACAGAATAAGGCACCAGATCTCTTGAAACTGACATTACAATTATGGTTATAAACTGCTTTGGGGTTCTGGGACCAATCCCTTGTCCTCTACGAGAGCAAATGCTCATCCCTGAGCCATTGCTCCAACCCCTGAACCACCTGGTGATGCTAGCCTCTATCAGTGGAGAGCCAATAGGAAATGAAGAACTTCATGATGTGAATGGTTTTGATTGATCTCCCAGGTCAAGAGTGAAGGGATAAAGAATGAATGTAGAATAATCTTAAGAAAATGAAAGCAAGTTACAGGCATTTCAACCTTGTATTCCACAGTAGACTTTTCTCTATACTGTTTGAATAGCTGAATCATTTTAATTGTATTAGTTTATTTAATTTATTAATTATTTTATTTAATTAATCTTTTCAGAGTTTTGTGGCCAAGAGCCTAGAAATAAATAGTCTTGCTATGTCAGTCAGCTGGCAGCTTATGGAGTTCTGTTATGATAGAATGACAAAAGAAAGATCACAAATAGTTAACTATAGTGTTATGTTTGGGACTTTTGCTGAATGAGTAACCATAGCCATTGTTGCCCTGAGAAGACAGGCTGGAAATGAGTAACTATGAGATCATGGATAGGTTAATTGGTTCCACTATAGCACGCAGCTCACTCCAGCTAGCTTAGAAAATCATGTGCTTTCCTGTAAAATATGCAGTATGACTCAGTTGTTATTTTTATTGATTCTTTGGGAATTTCACATCATATACCTCAATCACCCTCCTTTCCCAGTCCTTCTATTTCTGAACGCCCCCATGACTTTGTCACCCTCCCAACAAATTTTTTTAAAAGTCCAATTTGTGTTATCTGTATACTTACTGGAGCATGATCAAACTCTGAGTGCCCTGACTTAAATAGAACGGAGTCCTTTTCTCGCACCCCTGCAGGAAGCCATCAGTTTTGGAGAGCTATACTTCAACATCCTTTTCTTGCTTGTTTGTTTATTTGTTTGTATGTTTGCTTTTATTTTTGAGACAGGGCTTCTTTGTTTAGCACTGGCTGTCCTGGAATTAGCTCTGTAGATCAGACTCATGTTGAACTCAAAGAGATCTACCTGCCTCTGCCTCCGGAGTTCTGGAATTAAAGGAATGTTCCAGCACCACCTAGTTGTAGTATGCTTTATTCTTTTGTTTTAAAGTATTATATTTTACTTTATTCTTTTTAAAATGTATTTATTTATTTACACTCCACATTTTATTCCCTCTCCCCAGCCCCCGTCCACCCTCCGACTGTTCCACTTCCCATACCTCCTCCCCACACACCTATCTCCACATGGATGTCCCCATACTCCCCACTCCACCTGACCTCTAAATGCCCTGGTACCTCCAGTCTCTTGAGGGTTAGGTGCATCATGTCTGAATGAACATAGACCCAGCAGTCCTCTATTGCATGTGTGTTGGGGGCCTCACATCAGCTGGTGTATGCTGTCTGGTTGGTATTCCAATGTTTGAGAGATCTTGTGGGTCCAGGTTAATTGAAACTGCTGGTCCTTCTACAGGGTCACCCTTCTCCTCAGCTTCTTTCTGCCTTCCCTAATTCAACAACAGGGGTCAGCTGCTTCTGTCCATTGGTTAGGTACAAATATCTGCATCTGACTCTTTCAGCTGGTTGTTGGGTCTTCTAGGGTATGGTCATGCTAGGTCCCTTTTTGTGAGCACTCCCTAACCTCAGTAATAATGACTTATTCTTAAATGCAGTAAGGCTATATGAGACATTTCTAAAGATGACAGTCCAAAGTCAGTTCTATAACTTCCTATTTAATGTAAATTTTTATTTTTTTCCATCAAATTCAAGACTTTCAAAATATCTGGGCAAGTTAAAGTCAGAGGAAACAGAAATAGAACCACAGGGGCTATGGGAACCCCACCTGGAGTCCATTGACCTGGCCTCGTAGGAGACTGCAGTAAGCATTATAGAGCTTAGGCTCACTGCTTTCAAAACATGACGACCTGCATGCTCAAAGACTAGCTGTGGCTTTAGCATGTTCCAGGCTCTCACTAAAAAAATTTACCATCTCTTTCAATGGGGACAAACTAAAGAAAAAGTTGGGTAGAGCAATGGATGATATGTAGAGTTCTGTCTTTTTTTTTAAACAGTTGAATAGCTGTAAAATTAAAATTTTATCTTCAAATTAAAAAAAAAGTCCCAAACCATCCAATTTTTTTCATAGCATACTTCTTTAACACAATTGTCTAGTCAATATGTCAATATGTGGATACAGGAACAAAGAAGATGCTCACACATATATATTCATGTTCAAATATATCCATAAAGGTGTATATACATATATGTGTATTATTCCAGTATGGGGGTGGAGTTAGCATGGCCCTCTTACTGTACACCACAAAACTTCAAATAAATCAAGATCCTATGATCACTTTGTTTATGTTTTTTAGCCGAGAGGGGATTTAAGAACTCAGAGGTTATAAACCTGTCTGGGAAGGGATATGCTAGACCTAAAAACTCATTAATCTATCCAAAGCATAGGTGCTTACCTTTTATAATATACTAGGCACTGTTAAGGGCACTGAGGATTTAGAGGCAAAAAACAAAGTCCAGAAAGTCATTTTCCTAATGAAACTTAGATTTTTAGCATGGTGTAGGCAGCAAACCTATTACTAAGCAAGATTCAACCAGTAAATGATTGTGTAAATAATAAAGCAGAAGGACATTCAGGAGAATGACTGAGAAACATTGCATAAAGAGATGTCTCATGAAGGTGTGATTAATATTCAAGGCATCTTGGTGCATATTTAGGGACCGTTTTTTGCCTCTAAAAGACACTGATGAACCTCTGTCACCCAGGTAGAGAAAAAAGACCACAGCAAGGAAGAAAACACATCCGGTTAAGTCCTGTGTGTGTGTGTGTGGGGGGGGCTTGAATGAGTTGGCACTGAAGAAAAAAAAACTAGACAAGAAAGAAAAGGAGAAATTGAGACTGACTTTTAGAGTCAAAGACATTATGATCACATAAAGGGAATGGAAGCCTATCTTTCTGGCTTCAGAGTACTTTACAGTAGGGATCTAATGGCTCTTGTAAGCATCCACATTTTCTGGAATTAATGATATGTAAAAGAACAAAAAATAACAGATTATAGCAATAAAAACACAACCCAGGTAACTATTAGAATGCTCTCTTTTAGGTTAGCAAAATTGTTTGGTAATTAATTTGCTAGTGTGAAATCCTTCATTCCTGGATATGAAGCTAAATTAGACCAAAATAAAATATATGACATTTCATCAACTAGTCAAGACTATTATAAAACATGCTGCACAGTGAATTAGTATCTTAATGCTTCAAATTATATTAATATAACTGCAGAGGTAAAAACTAAGGAAATCACTGTAGTTTTAGGTCTGCTAGCAGATGAGATGATTAAATGACTTTAAAAGCCTCTGAATTATTTTTTATAAGAATTGATTATTTCATTTTAAATTTTTATTCTTTAACTTGGATACTCAAGAAGGTATACATAATCACTAAATAAGTGCTTGTCAGTTTAAAAAAAATAAAGTGTTTTATTCATCCAAACAACTCCCCTTTTGTAAAAGTGAGTTAAAAATCAAACCATGCTAATGTTACAGGTTTTACAAGGTGGATTGACCAAAACTTGAGAGCTGTTGAGAGCTTTAATGGATTCAAAGTTATCTGAGTTAGCAAACATCATAAGACTGGTTCTTCCTGTCTCACCAGCCATTGATTGGCAGTAGCTCTTCATATAGGAGTGGGATCTTGCAGCATTTCCTATTTGGACACTGTCATGTTGACTAGTGTAATCATTATGCAGGTCTACTTTAGTTTAAGCAACTTAATTGTTCAGCTTTCATGTGCAGCTTCCCTGTCCTATCTGGAAGACTATTTACTCTGGCTCTTTAAACCTTTCTGCCCTCCTTTGATATTTCCCCTGAGCCTTAGGTATGGAGTTTACATTATAGATGTACCAATTGGGGTTGGATACTCCATACTCACTAATCCTTAGTTTGTGGACCTCTGTAATAACTTTTGTTAGCAGTAAAATGAAACATCTTTGATGAGGGTCTAAACCCACATTTGTTTGTGAGTACAAGGATATTTAGGATACAGTTGGAAATTATACTGGTCTTGGAAAAATGTTAGTAGTAGATTCTCCGCTCAGACCTCTCCAGCTACTGGTAGTTGGCTAGGTTTACAGTACCAGGCTGAATTTCCTCTTAATAGGGTGGGGCAGGGTGATAAGTCAAATTAGACAGCTGTTGATTATCCCCAGAATAGAAGTACCACTATTGTACCATCAGGGATAACTTACTAGGCCAATGATTGTATTGTTGTGGCTCATATACTTCATAGCTATGTCGAACTTTTTTTTTCTCCCTCTGCAGTTTGCATGGCACCTGTAGATACTATTGTTTGCAGAGAGACATCCAGGTCAGTTCCAGCTCAATTTCTCCTGTGTCTGCAGTGTGTAGTGTCTCTAGCAGGTATTACTGAGAGGGGGACAATGGTATAGTCTATATAAGTTTGGGAGACTTTGAGGATCCTTTGACTAACTACTTGAAGGAAGGGTTCTCATGCCTGGCATTGGGATTTTTGTTAGTATATGGTTCTTAGGGGGAAACATTATTACCCCATGTGTTATAAATACATCAAAATACAGAGAGAGAGAGAGAGAGACAGAGAGAGAGAGAGACAGAGAGACAGAGACAGAGACAGAGAGAGACAGAGACAGAGAGACAGAGACAGAGACAGAGACAGACAGAGACAGAGAGTTGTTGGGTAAACTTATAAACAAACATTTGCCTTTTTCAAACATTCTTATTGTTACCCTTCTTCCTCTTTCTACCCTCCTCTATAATCTCTGTCCTCCTTTAAGGTATCCCATATCTGTCCACCTTCCCCATTCAGACCACATGTGGCCTACTATCACCCTCTCTGGAGCCTGTCTTCCTTCATATTCCCATGGTCCCTTGCTACTTTCCCAGTCTTTGCAGTTATTTCAGGTTGTATACTCAAATCAGAAGATGTACAGCTATGATCCACAAATAAGAACACATGTACCATTTGTCTTTCTGGCCCACTGTTACCTCACTCTGTATATTTTCCATCAGCTTACCTTCAAATTTTGTGATTTCATTTTTCTTTACAACTAGCTAGAATTCCACTGTATATATGTACATTTTCATTATTGACTCATTAGTTGTAGCACATTTAGATTGCTTTTATTCCCTAGCTCTTGTGAATAGAATATACATGAACATAGATGAGAATTAGTATGACATCCAGTTGGGCATACACCAAGCAGTGATATAGATGGATCAATGGTAGAACTATTTTTAGCTTTTTGAGAATTCTATACACTGCTTTCCATAGTACTATGCCAGTTACAATCTTACCAATAGTGAGTGAATATTTCCCCCTTTTCTACATCTTCACTAGTATTTTCCAGTTGTTTTCTTGATCTTAGTGACTCTTGCCGGAGTAAGATGAACTCTCAAAGTAGTTTTATTTTGCATTTCCCTAGTGGCTGAGATGTTGAACATTTTCTAAGATATTTCTTAGAAATTTTTATTTCTTCTTTTGAACTCTATTCAAATCCATCACCCATATCCAATAGGGACATTTGTCTTATTAATTATTTTATTCAGTTCTTTATTCTGGACATTAATCCTTTATAGCAATGGTTCTAAACTTTTGGGTCACAATTCCATTGGCAGGGGTTGAACAAGGGTCACATAAGATCATCAGAAACAGATATTTAGATTACAATTCAAATAATGTTATGGTTGGGGGTCAGCACAACATAAGGAACTATATTAGAGGGTCACAGCATTAGGAAAGTTGAGAACCATGCTCTATGGACTGTGTAGCTGCGATAAAGAGCCTCTCCTTCTCTGTGGACTTCCTACTAGATTGACATCTTTTTCCTTTTGTTTACACAAGACTTTTTTTGTGAGGTACCATTTCTCAATTGTTGGCCTTAACTCCTAGCAAGTAACTCCAATTCAGAAAGTTGTCTTGTACACTTGTATCTTGTAGGTTACAGCTCATGTCTTTCATCTGTTTCAGAATTTCAGATTTCAGATTGAAGTGTTTGATCCCTTTGGAGGTGACTTTTGTGCAGGGTTGTAGAACTGGGTGTAATTTCATTCTTCTATCTGTGGACATCCAGTGTTTACAGCATCTTTTGTTGTACTGTCTTTCTTGAGTGTACTTCTTTTTAAATTTGACATCTTTGTCAAATATTAGATGTCTGGAGTTCTGGGTATTCATGCTTCGATTTTCTATTTTAGTCCATTAGCCCTTACTAATACAGCTCTCCAGTAGAGCTGAAAATCTCTTATAGTGATGTCTTCAGAGTCGTACTTCTTTAGCTCAGGATTGTGTCAGCTCTCTGAGGTATTTTGTACTTTCATAAGAATTGTAGTTTAGTTTTTTTTTTTATTATTTAGTAAAGCATGCCACGATGGTTTTGATAGGCACTGCACTGAATCTATAAATTGATTTTAGTACTGTGGTCATTTTCACAATATTAATTCTACCAGTCCATGAGCATGAGATATTTTTCTTTATTCTAGCGTCTTCCTCAATCTCTCTTGTCAGTGATTTAGAGCCTTCATTGTAGATAGCTTTTACCTTCTTGGTTAGGTTTATTCCTAAATGTTCTAGTTTTTTAGAGGCTACTGTGAATGCAAATGTTGTTATGATCTCCTTCTCTGGATGTGTGTGTATTGAAAAGCTACTTATATTAGTAACTTGATTTTACATCCTGCAGGTTAGCTGAAAGTGTTGATCTTTTCTAGAAGTTTTATGGTGGAGATTTTTGGGGGGAGATCTTTTATGTATAATGTATCATCTGAGATAAACAAAGATAATTGACTAATTTGCCTACTTGTATTGCTTTAATTTCCTTTCCATGCCTTATTACTAGCTTATTATTTCTAGCTTACTATTACTAGCTAGAGCTAGTGCTTTGAACATTATGTTGAAAAGGAGTGAGGATGGCAGAACAGCCCGGTTTTATTTCTGATGTGAACAGAATTGCTTCATGTTTTTCTCCACTTAAGAAAATGCTAGTTATGAGTTCATTACATGTAAACTTTATTAAAATATGTTCTCTATCTTAGGAGTCTTGCAATCAAATCATCTTGAAATTTGTCAAAAGCTTTTTATAGCTATTAATATGATCATGTGATTTTTGTCATTATGTTCATTTATATGATTTAGTATATGTATCAGCCTGTGTATGTTGAACCACCCCTGCATCTCCAGGATAAACACAGATTCATTATGGAGAATGGTGTTTTTGATATATGCCTGGTTTTGACTTACAAATATTTTAATGGGAATTTTTGTGTTCTTTATGGATACTACCATATAGTGTTCTCTCTCTCTCTCTCTCTCTCTCTCTCTCTCTCTCTCTCTCTCTCTCTCTCTCTCTCTCTCTCTCTCTCTCTCTCTCTCTCACACACACACACACACACACACACACACATACACACACACACATTTATCTTACTTGGAAGTAGAGTAATACTGACTTTGTAAAAGGAGTTTGGGAATATGCTTTATGTTTCCATTTTTTGGAATAATTTGAAAAATATTAGTTGCAGTTTTTCTGTTAAGGTATGGTAGAATTCTACCATTAATCCATCTGGATATAGAACATTTTTAAATTGGAAGGTTTTTTTTAAATTATTGTTCCACTTTCCTCATTTTAAATGTATCTGTTTAAGTTGTTCATCTCATATTAATTTTAGTGGTTCAGAACAATGTAGAAATTCTTTCATTTCCTTCAGGTTTTCTAATTTAATGGAAGTATAGGATTTAAATGATTCCTTTATAATGTTCCAAATTTCTTTGTGCCTGTTATAATGCTTCTTTGTCATCTCTGATTCTGTTAACTCTTTCTTTCTTTTGGTTAATTGGACTAAGAGTCTATAATTCATGGGGGTTTTTTGTTTGTTTGTTTTTGTTTTTTTGGGGGGAGGTTTTTTTGGTTTCGTTAAAAAGGGAGTCCTAGCTTGGTTAATTCTTTGTAGTATTTACTTTCAGTTTCATTCATTTCTCTTTTGTTTTATATTAGTTCTTATTTACTGGATTTGGGTGTGGTTTGTTCTTGTTTTTTCAAACTCTTTAATTGTATTCTTGACTTGTTAATTTGTCCTCTAATTTTTTAATGTTCGTGATTAGGGTGCTTAGAAATTCTTTTAATGTATCCAAGATATTTTGTTGTACTTTCATTTTTAGTTTCAGGCAATTTTTTGATTTTAATAAATTTATTCTTTGACTTCCTCATCAGTCACTAGTACATTGTTTAATCATCAAGGACTTTTATAATTACTAGAGTTTTTGTTTTGTTGTTATTAAGTTTCATTGCATTGTGGCCAGATAGCATACATGTAATTATTTCAATTTTTCTGTTCTTTTTAAAAATTGTTTTATGTCCACATATATGGTCTATTTTAGGAAAGCTTACATGGGCTGCTGACTAGAATTATATTATTTGGTGTTAGTGTAGAATATTCTGTAATATCAGTTAGGTACATTTGATGTATGATTATATTTAAGTCTAATGTTTCTGTTTAATTTTTTGTCCTGATGACCTGTCTTTTGGGAAAAATGAGGTATTGAAATAACATACTATTTCTGAACTAGAGTTAATTTTTGTCTTGAAGTCAAGTAGTACACATGTTATAAATTTAGATGTGTCACAGTTTGGTGTATATATGTTCCTTCTTGTGTAACTCTTTATTCTCTTACCCAGAATGACCTTTCCATCTTTATCTCTTCTGATTAGTTTAATCTGAAGTCTATTTTCCAGATAGTATTCAGGCAATGCCTCTTTGCCTCCTGCTCTGTTTTTTTTGAAACACTTGTTTTGCAACCTTTGGCTCTAATCTGTCCTCAAAGGTAAGATGTTTCTGTAGACAACATAACAAAGGACTTTGTCTCTTAATCTATTTAACTAACCTTTGCCTTTTTAGTTGAGGAGTTTAGTTATTGTTAAAGAGTGTGTATTGATTGTTTTTATTTTGTTACCTTTTTGCTGTTTGTGTCCTTCATTGTATTTTGTGTTGCAATGATTAAAACTTCATTTATTTTCTTTCTATAACCTCTTTGGTATTTTATCTTTAATGTAAATTATTGCCCCAGTATTCTATATGAGCCATAAGCATGATATTCTTTTAGCCTCTTTATAACACAGAGAGTTTTGCTTCCCCTTGAAATATGGCAAATAGCTTTGATGATAAAGTAGAGTAGGTTGATATATATATATATATATATATATATATATATATATATATGATATTTTGGAATTTGGAGTACATTGCTCCATGTTCTTCTGGCTTTTAATGTTTGCATTGATGACTCAGCTGTTATTATGATGGGGTTTCCTTTATGAATGATTTGCAGTTTTTCTCTTGTAGCTTAAAAAACCCTCTTTGTTCTCTGTCTAAAGTTTTAACTCTAGTACTCGGTGGGAAGAATCTTTCCTACTGTCTTCCATTTGGTGTTTCATATGCTTCTTATATCCATATGTGTACAACTTTTCTTAATTTGGTGAAGTTTTCTGCTATGATTCTGTTGAATATCAGGTCAATGTCATTGATGTGGTATTTGTTTCTATGCTTCCAATTTGAAGATTTGGTCTTTGCTTGGTGTGTCCAAGTTCCTGCATTTTCCTTTCCTGTGCTTTTAAATTTTTTATATTCTTTGTTTATATGGTCAAATTCATCTATTTTTATCTTCAAGTCCTGATATTTTATTGTCTACTTGATCTATTCGACTTGTAAGGATTTTTCCTGAGTCTTCTAAATGGGTTGCTCAATTTCTCAATCCTGTCTTCATTTCAGCATATGTTTTCAGCAATCTTATTTCTTTGCTGAATTCAGTTTTCAAGTCCTCTCTCATCTTCATCATTTTAAGCAGTTATGTGTCCATGTTTCCCTGGGCTTCACTCAGTTTATTCCTGTACTCTTTCAGCTCGTTGAGGTCTTTGCTTTTCTCTTCTTTCATTTTATTTCTGAGATTATGCTATAATTACATTTCTTCCTTTTAGTTCTTCCCTTCAAGCTCTCCTCTATACTCCCCATTGAAATTCATGGCCTCCCTTTTTACTAATTGTTATTGCATATATATTCTGTAATACAAATGCACATGGTAAAGCTGCTTTATACTGTATTGGCAGCTGTTGTTTTTAATCATAGTAAATTCCCCAATAATGACACAAAGAGACCAAGATTTATTTAAAGCTTTATCATAATATCTGGGCATTCATTGGTGTATTTTAATCCTCTAAGCTTATCAGGCTACCTCTCAGGCAAAATCCCCATAATAGTTGCATTTAGGGTCTTCCATGCTCTAGCTGAACTCTCATGATGTCTGCTCTCCTCCTTCCATGTGGCTCTCCACCTCCCCTGACTGGCAGAAGTCCTTTCCTATTCTCCTCTTACCCAGTCATCAGCTTGTACTGACAAGGAAGAAAAGAAATGGTAAACATTGTCTACACAAATGTGAGGCAGGAGATTACTGACATGAGCTACAAAAATATTTATGCCTACATATTCCTATCTATAACCTGTTTAGTCCTTAGAATGTTACTTGTATGCTTGTTTTCTGTGTGATTTCAGGGCCCAATGTTTGTCATGGAACAACCAAAATAACCTTCATTCTTTGAAGAAATTTATGACTGTTCTTTTAATTTCTGTGTCTCAGGGTTCATCTGTGTAACTATAATTTGAGAAAATTTCTACAACTAATAGGTTTGGGGAGATATAGTGATTTTTCTTTTCATATTGTTTGTATTCTTCTGCTATGCTTTTCATTGCTGTGAGAGTTTGCCCTTCTTGAGTAGAAGCTGTGTTCTGTTTTACTATTGCCCAGTTTTGGTTGATTTCAGATTAGGTATGAAGAGTTGGTAGGCCAGTCCTTCAGATCTGGATTTTTGGTTGGAGATATAGGAGTGATTTTAATTCAGTGAAAATTCAGAAAGAATGCAAACATGACTCTTGGTAAGTCTCTCTGAACTAAACCTCCATGATGGGAGGGAGGACAGGGGGGGAAGGGTGCAGACAGGGGGTTGGGAAACTCAGCTTCGTTGGTTTGCAGGTTGAATGACAGGAACATTTTGCTTGTTGTTTTGTTTGTTGTTTTTGTTTGTTTGCTTGTTTGTTTTTCCCAATGGGAATTAATTTCATTGAGCATATAGTAGTTATCCAGTGTTCAAACTTATCTCTTGTTTTCTCTGTGAAAACAAAGTAACACCATCTGCTGTTAGACAAATGCTTTGATCTTGTTTACAAAAATCAGTAAGAAGTATAGGTTTCATTTTTTATACAAGCCATGCATATCTTCCCTCAAACTAGACTTGTCTGTATAAAATAGTCTTATATTCTACTTTTACCTGTATGATGGAAATTATAATTCTTTTTATGAGCTACTTATTCTTTTTAAAAGGTCTTTATTTATGTATATGTATGTATGTGTGTGTGTGTGTGTGTGTGTGTGTGTGCATGCGTTTGTATGAATATTTGCTGCCACAAGTGTGTGGGGCACTGAAGTCAGAAGAGGAAATTAGATACCTTGAAACTATAGTAGTAAATAGTTTTGAGCCTCCTGATAAGGATGCTGGTAACTGACATTGGGTTCTCAGGAAGAGCAGTAAGTGTTCTAACCCATTGATCCATTTCTCCAGCCCACATGAACTAGGTTTTCATTTTTTATTAACATATGCTATAATATATTTATGCAAATATAGAATTTATACATATTTACCCACAACATTCTTATACTGTTTTCAAAACTCCTATTTTACCTTCACATCTTTTTTCTAGACTTTATATATGATGAAAATATATACCATTTGTCTAAGTCTGGTTTATGTCATCTAATGTGATCTACAATTCTATCCATTTTCCTGAAAATGACATAATTTAATTCTTTGTGCCTGAATAATACCATATTGTGTATACACGATACATTTTCATCATTTATTCATCCATGAACAGGCTTTTAGGCTGATTTATCTATTTACCCATTGTGGATGACAATACAATAAACATCATTACACAGTCATATATCTTATATCCTGACACTGATTCTCTCAAGTGTGTACTGAGTGATAGATGGATCATATGACAATTCTATTTTTCTTTGGAGCAGAACCACCATACTGATTTTTCTGTTGGCTGCATTGATTCATATACCTATCAATAATATATAAGTATTCCTTATTCACTGAATTCCCACCAACATTCTTTGTGTTTCGTTTTCTTGTTGATACTTTTGATATTGTAAGATAGAATATCAATGTAGTCTAACACTATGTTTTCCTAAGGACTAAAGAAGCTGGGCACTTTAATGTGCTTACTAGCTATCGATGTCCTTTAAAAAAATCATATCTTTAATTTTTTATTAGTATTAAGATATATCACCTTTCCCTTTCCTTTCTCTAACTCCTTTCATATATCCCTCTTGTTTCATTTTCTTTGTTACTATTACATAAATTATATCAATAGGTATACAAATATTGCCTGGTGAATTCATTTAGTGTTGACTGTATGTATATGGTTTTAAGACTGAATAATGGATAATGGATAATGAATAACTAATTAGGTGGTGCATTCTTGAGTAAAACTAATTCTTTCTTTCTTTCTTTCCTTCTGTCTTTCTTTCTTTCTTTCTTTCTTTCAACTCAGCTCTGTGTTTCTTTCTGTCTCTCCTCTCTCTCTCTCTCTCTCTCTCTCTCTCTCTCTCTCTCTCTTTCTCTCTCTTTCTCTGTCTCTCTCTCTCAGCATTCCTTTTTTTCTTGTAGCTTTTTGTCTGTGGGTGGGGGCCCTTTGAAATGTCTCTCTTCCATGTTAGTATGTCTATTGATGTCCTTGCTCAGATCTTGTATCCACCACCATATTATTGAGGTATCATGAGTGAAGCATCACTGACATTCTAGAAGGCACAATCTCACAACAGATTTCCTGGTCACCAGGCTCTTACAGTCTTCCTATTCAGTCATCCACAATGTTCCTTGAGCCTTGGGTGGAGATACTGCATTATAGGCGTATACACTGGGAGTGTCCACCCCAAGGCCAATTTGTTTCCTGAATTTTCATTAGTTGTGATTTTCTATGTTGGCTTCCATCTGATTCAGAAAGAAAGTCTAATGACAGGTGAGAGCTATAATTAAATATAGGTATAAAGATAAGTATTTAGAGTGCTAAATGCTGTTTTATTAAAGCGGTTGTTGGTTCTTTTCTAAGGTCCTTGACCTTACTAGCTCCTATTATTGACTAAGTATATAGTATCAGGCATGACTGCTTTCTTGTTGAGTAGTTCTCTAGTAGACAGCTAGTGGTTACCAACTAGAGATGGCAGCCACTGTTGCACTTTTAGGGTATCTTTCCATGCTCATTGTTGTTGTGGTTCTTAGGCATCCTACCCAGGTAGAAATATTGGTTTCTTCCCTCTCTGGGCAGCTTGCTGTTGGGCCATGAAAAGTAGTCTGTTTTCTAAGTTGAATGAGGCTTAATTCTGTTGACACAGTAGGATTTTCTACAAAGGACAGAACAATAAAAGCCACACGCTCCCACACACAGATGACTGACTCAATGAGTCCTTCAACTCCATTAGCCTATGCTATCTATCACATAGACAATGCCCCAAGCTCCCAGCATTCTGGTTGGACTCCACCCCCAGTCATCTGACCACAGCCAGGTATGCCTCGCCCCACAGACAGGTAGCTCAGCCCACCATAGAAAGGGCGGTTTGTCCCCTCCTTCTCCTCCTCCTCCTCCTCCT
>NW_022196905.1:81786218-81793902 GCF_008632895.1 Mastomys coucha
CTTCCTCCTCCTCCCCCTCTTCCTCCTCCTCCTCCTCCTTCTTCTCCTTCCTCCTCCTCTTCCTCCTCTTCTCCCTTCTCTCTTCCCTCTCAGCCTCTTACTCTTCTTAGCTTTACTTACTCCTCCTCCCTCTTCCCTCTCCTCATGTGGCCATGGCTGCCCTCTACTTTCCTATCTCTTCTCTCTCCTTTCTATAATAAAACATCTTATGACCATGCATTGCCTTCTTTCAACTAGACACTCCATATGGGCACAGCATTTGCAGCTGCAAGACTAGACAGAGAACTCGAGTACACCCACTCATGCCCTATCCCCGACCCGCGGGACCTAAGTTATTTTGTGGGTTACAAGGGGAACTAAACCTGGAATAGAATGGGCGTAAAAAGGAGAGGGAGGCCTTGTAAGTCTTTTGTCAAAGCCTCGTTTTAATAAGGCCCAATGGCTAGTATATATACGTTACAGAAAAAGGAAATGAGGAGGGGGTGAGGGGAATCCAGCTGGAACAAAGGAGGAGAGGGGAACATCTGGGCAGATGTCCGATGGGGAGTTGTCTCTGTGAAGATGAGCTCCAGGCACTTCTCTGCAGATGTCACGTAGGCGGGCAGGGTTACAGCAAGAAGCACAAGACTGAGGTCATGTAGGCAAATGACCGCAGCTTCAAGGTCAGCAGCGTCTGGTAGCTAGGTATGAAGCAGGCAGAAGAGCAGTAGAGCTCTCCCTGTTGAGGTATTTTGGTATTTCCTGTTAATTCTCTGGGTCTTGCTGGAGGCAGGCACTGGTTCCATCCTAGCTAATGTCCTAGAGTGAGGGAAACCTTTTCTAACTATTGTGGACTGTCCTAAGGAATGTGTTTGACCTTTATTGCTGGTTCTGAGGAAAACCTGTCTAGCAAGGCAGAGAGAAATACCAAACTAAGGACAGCTTGGTATTAGGAACCCGGTTTTCAAGCCTCTTGGCTCTGGGGTGTCAAGCCAGAGAATGCTCAGAGAGTGTTTTTGGTTCCCAACAATGCCCAAATCACGCTTCCTTTCCTACCTCCTCTCTCCTTTCAGCCCCAGAGTCACCTGTGATACCCAGGGGCTAAGAACTGCATCCTTGTCCTTCATGAGGCCCAGGGACCCCTGCAGCTGTCTCCCTCTGCTCCTCACCCAGACTGGGATCCTGTGGCTTCACACAGCCTGACGCCCACCTGGCGGAACAGAGCATGCAGACAGACAGACGCCTGCATCTGCTGCCCAGAGTACCAGAGGTCTGGCAGGACACGGGTCATCCTCACGATCCCTTCCACTCCCCCACCTCCCGGTGGCGCCTGATGCCCAGCACATCAGCCTTGGCAGCCAAAGCTAGTCCTCAGAAAAGAGGCCAAATCCAGCTCAGATCCTCCAAGCCATGTTTCCAAAGTCCATGCTGTCTTTCAAAAAATAGGCCTTACTCTCAACTTCTAGGAGTCAACCACAGGCAAAAGCAATAGACTATATTGTTTTAGGAGTATGTGGGATTCCCCTGAATAACAATTCAAGAGTGTTTCTCATGCCTGGAACTGGGGTTTTAGTTAGATAGTTTACGGCTCTTGGGAAAGGAACATTGTCAGCCCAAATATTGTAACTTCATTTAAACTACATATGTGTATGTGTGTGCATATGTGTATGTGTTTATGTGCACATACTCTTACATGAATTACATTTAATTTATATAGATAAAAATAATATGATTTCTTATGACTTTTTCAAACATTGTAATATAAGTTTTCTATCCTCCCTATCTTTCCTTGCATATTTCCTTCCTCTCCCTCCCCAATTAAATCCCTCTATTTTTCCACTTACCAATTCGCTTTTTTTTTTGGTATTTTTTATAGACACCTGTTGAATCAGAGAACTTGATTATATCTACAATATACTGTATCTACAATCTCTTTGTGTCCATTTTAGATTTCCCAGTAATAAGTGTTGTGTTGAACACTAGCAGGTGCCCAAGCAAAAGAGAAAGAAATACATGAGTAAGTCAAGGAACAAGAATTCTGGAAACAATCTTCTATAGGTAGATTTTTCTTTTAGTTCTTTCAACAACTCACTATACCTTTCTTCTTGGTCTAATAGTTTCAAGTCTCATGTAGGACATACAGCAGAGGCAGTGCTGTTTCTCATTATAAATGCATCCTCTTAGTTTCATTTAAGCTCACTATTTTTTTCCTCTGATAGGTTATTACATAGCACAAAGAATCTTAGTCAATGACAAAAATATTTGGCAATATGAACAGTTGTTGCTTAACTATTTATTGGTTATTATAATATGTTATTGTCTATAGTATGATATTGAGTGCTTCAATACAAATTCAGATTAATGCTCTATTGTATGTAGATATTATAAATAATGACCTAATCTCAAGTACTTGTTTCCATTTTAATAATTACTTGATGAGAACGAGTTTTGTTTTAGGCATTGAGAAATATCTTACAGAGTCAAGCTGGCAAACATCACAGGCATGACTCTGGCATTGTGGCTATGTAGGCTTATTCAGGAAAGCTCTGTGTATATGAATAGAATGGCAGGGAGGGACATTAATACCTAATGGGAAATGGGAGAAGCTTATGTAATCAGGACACCCATTTATTTCTGATACTATCCATTCAGATTATGGTTTTCTTCAAATTATTTAAAAAATTTTAGAGTAAACCAACTTGAGTTAACAAACCTACAAAAGACAGTGAGGCCTTAGCCAGTTGTGGTCAAGCCAGGCAGTATCTGGGTACTTGGGTGGCTTTTAAAAGATAGGCTTTATTGATATTGAGAGCTCATACACGTAGTGTTCTGTTCCTGTGAGACCAACATCAGTGGCTTGAGTGAAATGTTAGTGCACCAACAATTCGGCATTCAAATGTCTTTATAAAGTACAATTCTGTCCACAGCTACCATGGTTTAAATTCACAGTAGAACAATGGGTATCTCTCTGATGTGTTCACACTTTACCATGACTGATATGACATTTACATACCCCATAGCTAACAATCAGTTAAAATTTCATCTTTAGTTTTGACACAGTAGATGACATAACTATATACATAACTATCAGTAACCCACACAGCTTTGATTATTACTATATTTTGTTTTCTTTCCTAATCTCCCTTAGCAATTTCATACATGGCTCCAAAAAATACCTAAAACAGGTCCTTGTGAGTGATTTGCTGATTTGCATAATGAGGCTGCATCTATAGATGACGTGGTTTCTACTCTTCTTCATGCTCATAAACTAGAGTGAAACAAACCTCCCTGGGCTTGAGAAGTCTGTTTGTGCATTGGTTTGCCTAGGAGTAGTGGGTTGGGTCAACGTGAATTTACACACTAGTTCACTGAGAGTTCCAGATTGCTTTCTGCAAGGACTATGGTATGTGACACTGTCTCCAGGAGTACATCCTGGTTCCTAGTTCCTTTTGTGTATTAGCATTTTGTTTATCTATATTTGTAATTTTCTCCCAACATTAAGCATATGAAAATGGAGTCACTTTACTTTGGAAAGGAAAAAAAAAGGACACAGAAAATCACAAGATCTGATAGGAATAGTAATTAACAATTACTTAAAGAAATGGGAAGATATGCTATTTTTATAAATGAGACCAATTTTTACATTGTAATCATATAACATGGTAATAGCTACATTAATATGATATGCTAATCTGGTAGTATCCAATTCAATACATTTGTATAGCTTTTTTTTTTTTAAATTCTATTTCATTTTGCTGAGATGTCTTGCAAGCCTGGATGACCTGTCTTGTTATGTAACTCAGGCTAACTTTAAAATTATGGCAGTGCCTCAATCTCCTGAGTAGAAGGATTATGGTCACACACAAACCTGCGTAGTTAATCTGGGAATTTATTTTTATTTATTTATTTTTCTTTTAGATATTTTCTTTATTTATATGTAAATTTCTCCATTCCCAGTTTCCTCTCCAAAAAACAAAGAAACAAACAAAAACAACCAAAACAAACCCCTGTTGCCTCCCACTTCCCCATGCCTGCCACCCCGCCCTCTCCCACTTTCTGGCCCTGGCATTCCCCTACACTGGGGCTCAGAACCTTCACAGCGCCGAGCTCCTCTCCTCCTTGGGATATATTTTTAAGTAAAAGAAAATATACCTACTATAATTATTAGTGTGAAAAACAGCAAAGATAAGGGATGAATCATATGGTTGAGAAAAAATAATACTAAATGGCTTATAAACAGCATAGAAATAGCTCTTTGAATGTGTAGTACATTTATATAAGATCAAGGCAATCCTGCCTATCAAAGGAGAAAAAACATTAATAATATGAAAACACTTTAGTAATACACACACACACACACACACACACACACACACACACACATATATATATATATCGAGAGAGAGAGAGAGAGAGAGAGAGAGATAAAAGAATAGATGGAAGACAAAGAGATGGAGAAAGGTGGCAAGGGAGAGAGGGAGGAAGAGCAGGAGAAACATGGAGAAAAGGAGAAAGGAGGAGGAAAGAAACTGTCATTTTATAATATTTGCAAATGTATACACTTCTGGGATAGATAATCTGAGTGAGAAAAATGTCAGATATCTGTGGTATTAATAGCATTAAGGAAGAATGTGGTAGAAATCATATGGTAAAATATGATAGATTTGATTACATCAAATTCAATAACTTATGTCAATGATGTATAATTGTAACATACAGATGACAATGAGAAAATAGACTTAAAACTGATAAGCGTATACTACACTATTTAAATTGAAATTGTCAGTACAAGATCAGCAAGGACATGACTGACATAGTAGAAGGGCTCTTCCATAGCATTCAGGTGATACAGAAACAGTAATAAAATAAGCAAGAACAGGAATAGCTCTGAGAAAGAAACCTTCAAAGGTAAATATGCATCAGTACTGAAGATAATCAGATTCACTGGCAATAAGAAGGATGAAACAGCCAGTTGGCAAACACGTCTCATTAACTCAAGCAGTCATTTTAAACAAATTACCTTTAAAACTGGGTGTAAAATAATTTCCCAATTGTGTATCACACTAAGTAGACTCACATTCATTAAGGGTCAAATTCATAATTTGCCTCAAAGTTACACTACTTCCAGGTACCTGTTTGTAAGTCATTGCAGGGGCTGCAGAAGTTGTCACTGGCAGAGTCACACAGAGGAAAGGATCCTCAGAGCAGGTGCTGCCAGTCTGCCAACTCTGCCTTTTCCTATTATAACTCCCCTGGTCTGACTGTAAGAAAGTTACTGCCTTTAAAGCCCACCGGCCTTATGTATGTATACAGTAATCATGGTGTCCCCTCATAGTACTGTGATACTTAAGGAATACATGAAAAAGACGTCAGCAAAAGAGCCTACTGTATAATTTAAGCTCCATAAATGTCACCTTTAGTGATGAGTTATTCTTTGGATGGCATTTTCATTAAAATTCATATTCTTATTTCTAATCTTGACAAGTTACAGTGTAACAATATATAGCCATAGAAAGTTACCACATCTGATGTAAATCAGAAATGTGCTTAAGTTCACCCTAAGTACCACTTTCAAAACAAGATAAATTTCTAATTCTTTATCACAGAACATTTTTTGGTTTTAGAATCTTACAGCAGAATCAAGACAGCACACAAATAATTTCTCACTCTATTCTCCCACATCTAAGTTTAAAACTGGGCAGAACACACGTTTCAAACTCTGGCTCTGAAGGAAGGAAAGAAAGGAGTCTAGTTGTAAAAGAAAAGAAGGCTGGCCCTCAAACCACCAACAGAAAGATGAGTGGCTTAAAGTCTTGCTTTACTCTGAACCCTTGTTTACTTTTTCCTTGTTTCCATATTCTATGTCCCTGAGAAGAACCATGGGCACCTCTATCAGTAAGGGAGGCATCTGGTTCTATCACATGTATACAGCATTATAATTAGTCTATACAATAACCCCATGAGATCTCATATAGATGAGGCTGGACAGAAGAGATGATGTACTCAGGTTTCATGAGTGGAGCCTGAGTCTGGGAGAGCCCAATGTCCATGCTACATTTTCCCAGTGCTTCTCAACTAAAATTAGAATAGTAAGGGAAAGCATATCAATGTTTAATGTTTATCCCTGCAGGCCACTGGGGTATGAACTGTCCATTTATAAATATATACCTGAACGGCTTCACTATACTTTGGGAAGCATCTCTCACCATGAACTACAATGCTAGCAAGAGTAGAAATGAAATCAGTGGCCAAAATAATTTTAATATTTTTGCTCACTGTAGAGGCAGTTTCATCCAACCATGTCTATATAAAGAAAATCAGTTATTTGCTAACAAAATGATACTGTAATAAATAATGTTGTAAACATATACAGAAGGTACCCTGAGGGCATTGAAGTAAACCTTGTTAAAGTATGCAAATCATTGCTATTAATTAGTTAATTATATATTAATACTTAATATTGGTTAATATCTAGTCAAGCTGTATTATCTGCTGGGCTAAAAATGGCAATTATTTCATTTCTGATTCTTATTAGAAGGACTATTTTGCTTGTTCAAATATATAACTGAATATCATCAGTACTTAGCTGTGTTTGTAGAAGCTGTATGTATAAGCATACTGGTGTTTGGATCTAGACATAGTCTAGTCTCAAATTTGCTTATTTATCTCATCTTTCAAAAAGGAAGGAAAACTGATAGTGTAGACTGAGAGGATATGTCAGGCTAGCTTGGTAAATTCTCTGTCAGAACCACACACTTTACATAGTACTTTTCTAAAAGCAAATTTTGCTTGGGAACAAAGATGTAGTTTACTTCTTCCTGATGTAGGAAATTGAAAAGCAAGGAAGGGGAACTGGGGTGGGAGTTAGTTTTTTTTCAGAGACAAGACTTAATGCATAAATTCAGGCTTTCTTGACCAGTACAAGATTACTGGAGGTATCAGAACTTTAAAATATATTACTAAGTAAAATATTCAGTCTCTCATTCTCCCACTAAGCATGAGATGTGTTTTTATGTAGAAAGGTTTTTCTAGAATAAAATAGTAAACCACGTTGGCATGAGATTGCACAGTCTTAATATACCTGTAATTCTATTTTTCTAGCCCCACCAGCACCTCTGTTGTTTATGTAATCCTACCCAAATGAAGATCATCTTGCTTCACTAACTTAAAGCACATATCTGTTCCAGTTTGCATGTGTGTCACCTCTATAAAGATTAGCAACTAAGCGCAGAAGTTAAAAAATTAAAAAATGAGCAAAAGGAATATCCTTCCTGGCCTCCTATGGAATATATTTGAGTGGCATAGAGATGATACAAATACGTACTAAGGCAATAAACAGGTAAAAGAACATTATAAATAATAGAAATGGGAAGAGCATTTAAATATGGGCTGTGGAGTACAGCTAACAGGGTCCAGCTCTCATGCTGAGAACTAAAGGACAGGAAGGAGGCAAGGAGCTTTCCAAGAAGAAGGCAGCAGGTACTGTGACCCTCTTTATAGGAAAGTACACCATGTATACTGGACTCAAAGAATGCTCAGGGTGTGGACTTGTGGGGAAAGGAGGAATCCTTCAATGAGGAGAACATGTAGAAATGAGTAGTACCAAACCACTAAGGTCCTTGCGGGTCAGCCCTGGAGATCTAGCCATTCTAAATGCAGGGAGAGGAGATCTCACCAGCCTAAATGCAGGGAGAGGTGATCTAGC